>NW_020799178.1:42032-58062 GCF_003259725.1 Athene cunicularia | reverse complement strand
GGGAGGGTCATGGCTGGGCTGGAGGAGCTTCAAGGGCTTTTCCAGCCCGGATGATTCGGGGATTTTGTGAAAACACACCCATATCACCCGGTATCACCCATATTACCCCAAAACCCCCATATCCTGCCAAACCCCCAATATCCCCCCAAAGCAGTCCTTAACCTCCCCATACACCCCATATCCCACGTATCAACCCCAAAACCACCCACATACCCCCAAGTCACTGAAAATCCCCATACACCCTAAATCAGCCCAAACCTCCCCATATGCCCCCAAATCCACCCGTATCCCAACAAATCACCCCAATCCCCCCCATGACTCCAAATCACCCCACTATATCTCCCCCAAACACCCCCTATTTCCCCTTCAGTCACCCCACAAAACACCCATATCCCAAAATTCACCCCCCCATATACCACCAACCCCCCATATCCACCACAGTCACCCCAAAATACCACATATTCCCACAAATCACCCCAACACTTCCCCATAGATCCCCATATCACCCCAAAAACCAAAATACACCCCCAAATCACCCCAATCCCTCAAAATCCCCATATCACCCTCAAACCCACTATACACTCAGTCCTTCTCTCCATCCCCCAAATCACCCCAAACACCCCTATATCCCCTAAAGCACCCCCAATACCTCCCCCATATCCCCCCAAACCCTCCCTAAACTGCATAAATCTCCCAAATACACCCCAATCTCCTCAAAATTTACACATATTACAGCAAACCCCATATATCCTTCCAAAATAATACTTATATCCCCCATATCTCCCCAAATCCCCCCATATCTCCCCCAGTGTGCCCCCATACACCCCAAACCCCTCATATCCCACTAAATTGCCCCCAAACCGTCCCATATCCCCCCAAATCCAACCCCCATATGTGTACAACCCCACATATCCCCCCAAATCCTCCCTGAAACAGGCCATATACCCACAAATCACCCCCAAATCCCCCTTATGCCCTGAAATCACCCCAACATATATCCACCAAACCCTCCCCTATCCCTACAAATCACACCCAAAACCTCCCATATAACCCAAAATCACCCCCAATATCCCCCACTCCCTCATCTTCCCCCAAATCAACTCAACTGCGCCATATTCATCCAAAAGACCTCCCTATATTCCATCAATCCCCCAATATCCACCCAAATCATCCCAAAATCAATCCAGATCCCTCAAATCATTCCAAAACTTCCCCATATAACCCCATATCCCACATAATACCCCAAAACCACCCCAAAACCGCCCATATACCTTAAATCACCATGAAAAACCTCCCTATGCCCCCCAACCACTCATATGCCACCAAATCATCCTCGAAAACACCCATATCACCCCAGATCACCACCCAATATCCCCCAAGCTCGCATATCCCCCAAATCACCCCAACCCCTCTTTATGCCCCTATATCACCCCAACATTTCTCCCCCAAACACCCCGATATCGCACCAAATCACACCCCCATATCCCCCGACCCACCATATCCCCCAAACCACTCCAAAACTTCCCCATATCCCCCCATATCACACCAAAATCCTTCATAAACACCTAAATCACCTAAAACCCCTCCATATCCCATCAAACATCCCCATATCACCCCCAAACACACTATACACCCAAAACCTTCTCGTATCACCAAATATATCCCCCAAATCACCCCAAAACCTCCCCAGATCATTTCAAAACACCCATTATACCCCCGAATTACCCCAAAGCCCCTATATCGCTCCAAATCACCCCCATATCCCCACACCCTCTCAAATCAACCCAAAACACCCCATATCCCCCAAATCATCTATATACCCCCATACATATCACCCCAAAACTCCACAAGCCCCCCAATCATCCCAAAACAAACCCATATCACCCCATATCATCCATATTACCCCAAAACCACACGTATCCCCCCAAATAACCCCCAACCCCCCATATCCCCTAAATCATCCCCAAAACTTCCCCATATCGCCCCGTATCCCCCATATCACCCCAAAACGACTAAACCATCCCAAACTTCCTCTATATTCCCAAAACCACCCCAAACCCACCCAGACTCCCAAAATCTCAAGAGACACCCCAAGTGTGCTACAGATCCTGCTCCCACAGCTCCCTGAGTGCCCACAGACAAGAGAGGTTTGGGGTGAAACTGGTGGACTTTATGGGGGGATAAAATTGGAGGATTTGAGGTATGACAGGAATTTGGGGCTGAAATACAGAGATTTTGGAAACATGGGGTTTGAGATGAAACTGAGGGAGTTGGGCCATGGTGGAGTTTGGGGTGGAAAGGGGCAATTGCAGGTATGGGGGGATTTGGGGTGAAATGAGGGAATTTGAGGTACAGGGGGGGAAAAGGGGATTTTGCATACAGGGATGTTTTGGGGTCAAATTATGGGGGGATTTTGGGATGGAACTGGGTGGTTTTGGGGGTGCTGGAGTAAATTCTGGGGACAAACTGGGGGATTCTGTGGTTCCAAAAAAGATTTTTTGGGTGAGTGTGGGAGATGTGGCAGTCAAACTAGAACATTCTGGGTGAAAACAGGGGGATTCTGAGTCCAAGGAAGATTTGGGGGTGAAACTGGAAGGCTTTTGCGGTGGCTAGAACAGATTTTGGGGCAAAACGGGGGGTTTGACTTTCAAAATAGATTCTGAGAATGAAACATGAGAGTTTTGAGGGTGCTGAGGCTGATTGGGGGGTCAAAGCAGAGCACGTGGGTTCAAAGTGGGAGATTGGGGGGTCAAAAAATATTTTGGAGGTCAAATGGGGAAATTTGGGGATAAAACACGGGGTTAGGGGGTCAAACACGGGTCTGGGGACCGAGGGCCATTTTGGGGTGAAAAGGGGGTTCGGGATCAGGGGGAACTCACCCTGCAGCCCCCAGGTGAGGGTGGCCCTGGTGACAGTAGAGGCGCCGCCCCCCACCCCCAGGGCATCCCAGCCCTGGTACTGGAGGTGGTCGGGGCTGATGCTCTTGGGGTACCCCTGGTACCGACGGGGGGCGGGGAGTGTACAGGTACCCGGGGAACTCCAAATCCCCCTGCAACCCACCCAAACTGCATTTACACCTCCAGGTATCTCCAAAACAGCCTCGGCCCCCCCAAACCCCTCCCCAACCTCACCCACCCACCCCCGACTCCATTACACTCCCTCTAGGACCCAAATACCCCCCGGACCCCAATATCCCCACAACTCCCACAGAACCCCAGTAACACCCCCCCAGTAACCCCCCCGGGTCCCCAGGCCCCCCTCACGGCACAGGCAGGAGTGTGGGCAGGTGCTGGGGGGACACAACGTGCTGGAGCCCCCCAGGGCCCCCTGGCCCCACAGGGCCTACTGCCTGCGACACTCTGCCAGGGCTCCGTGGGCTCCAGGGAGGCGGCCTGGGCAGGAGGCCTCCAGCTCTCCATGGTCTCCCCTGAGGGATGTCCCTGCAGAGATTTGGTTCACCCGCCCAGGGGGAATTCCTCCTTTGCAAACACTCGCCTGTTCTGGAGGGCTGACTGAATGTGTCTCCTGCCAAGGCGGCAGCAGCCCCAGCCCCAGCAGCCCCAGCACTCGTGGTGGTGGCTCCGGCCCAGCAGTGGGTGAGCGCAGGGGCTGGGCCCGATTTCCCTGCAGGGGGGGCGGGATCGCTGGGGAAGGGCAAAGCTTTGGTCGAAAACCCCCAACTTTTTCATGGTTCTGATTTTTACTCAAAAAAAAGCTTTGTTGTCACAGTTTGGGCTGTTCAGACGTTCTGATGTGTGACTGTGCTTGTGCTTTTGCCTTGAACTCGGTGGGTTTTGCTGTCTGTAGGGGTCTCTGGGTGTCTGCGGGGTTGATCTGTCAGGTTACCCCAGGGAAAGGGAATTTTAGCCCGTTATTTTTATTTCGAGTGGGAAAGAAGTGATGCATTTACTATCTTCTGCTCTCTGTGTCTGACTTGGTTTGGGTGGGTTCAGTCTGATGAAACACCCCGGAGTGGTGCTTCAGAGGGTGCCGGTCACCAGAGCCAAGAGGTGCTGCTCAGAAACCGGCATTAAGTCCCAGGGCGAGAGCTGGCCCAGGCGGGCTCTTGCCTTCTGGCTGTGGGACAGTGTTTCCCAGCTGGGAGGTACTGGGAGAGATGGGCAGGGGGGGAGCAGGGGTGTGCTGGAGCCCAGCCCCCCTGCAGAGCCCTGCTGCTCCTCTGGCTGTCTGGTCCAAGTTCAGTTTCTGTGCTGAGCTTCTAATTTGCACCTTGCCCAAAAAAAGAAATTCTTTTTTTTTTTTCAAGTTAGAACCACCTGCTCTAATTTCAGAAAAGAATCTCTTGACATCTGCCGGCAGAGCAGAAATCTCACACAGTGAAGGCACAAGAAGTAACTGGAAGTAATTAAAGGCCAAGTGTCTGTGTGCTGGGAAACTGGGAGTGCTTCTGGCTGGGAAATCCGGCAGCAGCACTTGCTCTGAGGCTGCAAACAGCCGCTCTGCCGTGAGGGGCCCTGCTTCAGCCTCCCCCGTCAGCTGCTCCTTCATCTCCACCTCTCCCCCCTGCAGCAGCTCTGCATAAAATCGGCACTTTTCACTGCCTGTGGCTGTGGATTGCTGCAAACAGGATGTACCTGGTTGCCATCGTGTTTCTTTGCAAGCTTGTCCTGCCTGAGGCGCTGTCAGGCTGCAGGTCGTCACCTCGTTCCTAGGTGAGTGTTGCTGCTTCTCCTGGGGTCTCCTGTGCATCTTGTTAAATGCTGACAAAATGCCCATGTGAAAATAGAATTAATCATCAGGATAATGGATGAGGAAGAATCAAGATTTAAACAAAACCAGGCTCCTGTCCAGAACACCTGTGTAGTTCATCTTGCCTGTTTGTTTCTTCCCATCACCTTCAAGCTCCTGTTCAGCTCTGCTTTGCCCCGCATCTCTGCTTGTTCTCATCCCCACTTCACGTAGCCAGGCAGACTGACTTCCTCCTCCTCCTCCTTTTCCCTGGTTTTCTCCCTGTGAAATCTGTTTGCTGTAATTGCCTGGTCTTTGTGGAAACACATTTAAAAACTGCTCTTGCAGGTTCCCCCCTTTCAGGAGGTGCCTGTGCCTGCAGGGATGCCGTGTGGAGCAGGTGGGACAGGTCTGTGTCTGCTCCGGGTCGGGGTTCGCACCCTCGGGTGCTGCGCATAGGCCGGGTGCTGTGGGCTTGTGGCAGTAGCTCGGGGTCGGAGCAGAACCTGGTCTTTGGGGAAGACGTGAGTTTTCCTGAAGTGACTCCCTGTGCCCAAGGCTGGCTGGCGGCCTGCAGCCGGCGTGTGCCCTGTGCCGGGGAGCTGGCCGGGGGTGTCAGGGGAGCGGAGAGCTCTGACAGCACCTTCCTGGGGCGCTGGCTGGGACAGGCTGGGGAGGGCTTGAGCTTTGTGTGTGGTGGTCAGGGGAGGCGATGCAGCAGGTGGAGGCGGCTCATCTCTGATCGACCTTTTGAGGCAATTCCTGTTGGGGATTTAGGTTTTAGGACAGTTAACTGAAATCTTGTCTTATGAGTTATTGCTGATCATCATGAAGAATGCGACAGCTCACAATGGCAGTACATCTCAGAGGGGGGCTGCATCTGGATCCAGGGGATGCTCCTCTGTCCTTAGAACTTAGGGAAGGAAGCTTGCAGGTGTCAGGAGTGCTGCTGCTGAGGACATTGTTTTTGCCGGAGCTGGGGAGCAGATCCTTCCCCTGTCTATCCTGCGTCTGCCCTGTGAAAGCTTGTGCACAGCAGTGCCTTGGTGTCTGGGCCTTCTGTTTCTGAGCTCTGCAGTCAGGTATTTAATAGCCTGCTCTGGTGACTGTTGTCATGGTCCTGTTTTCCCTCATCCTTCAGTGGCCATGGTGAGCACCAGGCATCTGAAAGTGGTGGTGAAAATGTGATGGATCAGGAGAGGCAGCAGGACCAGTGGCAGTGAGAGATTTGTCAGGGGTTCAGTGTCCCAGGAGAAGGAGCTGAGAGGTTTCAGAGTGGTGATCTGATTGAAGAGGGGTCACACAGGGTCACCAGGACATCCTGAAGTTGAATTCTGTGTTAGAAAGAGATATTCCAGTCCAAACTTCAGGCAATTAGCAGTTATTTCTTGGTATATTAAAAGCAGTTAGAGTCTCCTCTAGTACTTCTGTCATTGCCAGGTGTTGAATTGGCAGCTGACAGCCCCCGAGGTCTGGCTTCTCTCAGCATCTCCCCGTCACAGCAGCTGCTCCTGTGTGGCTCGGCTGTGTGCATTGCCGAAGGGCCTGCACACATTCCTCTCTATCTCATTGTTTCCTGCGGGAAAATGGAATTGGGAACAGTGGCACTTTGGGGATTCCATCCTGGGCAGGCAATGGGATGTGCCTGAAACTGTAGTTTGCCTGTATGGGGAGTTACTGCAGAACCAGAGCGTAGGGTTGGGGAGCCGGAATGTTCCAGCAGCAATGGAGAGACCAGTATGCAAAGGTTCCAGCTGCCAGCCTGCACACCCTGGGTGTGCACGTACTCGAATGCAGGGCTGCAGTGCCCCGGGCTGCAGAGGTTGTTGTGTAGAAAAGCCCTTGGTGACTGGAATAATTCTGCATCTGGGCAGAGCACTGGGATATTTACCCTGTGACACAGAGGTGCCTCTCAGGAAAAGCAAAATACTAAGAGATATTTTTGGCGACTGTTAATTTTCTCTCTGATTTCATGCTGCCTGTTCTGTTTTGTGGAATCCTGACTGTTCTCCCCAGCTGTCCATCACCCACTCTCCTGTTTTGATGGCTCTTGTCACAGACAGCCTGGTAAAAAGATGTTGGTTATTTTCTCTTTCCTTTTTTCCCCTTTGAGACGTCCCATGAACTTTTTGCAGCTGTCCTGACTCTCCTCCCCTGTGCTCCCCGGGCAGCAGTGTGGCAGTGAGAGCTGCCCCCCCGGGAGGAGGTGTGCTCTGCTGGCTGTTAAAGCGTTGGCAGTGCTGGGCTCTGCGCTCATCTCCAAAGCTTCTCTGTTCTCCCTGGGCAGTGGATTGGAGTGTTCTGCCATTCCGAGTACAGTAAAATCTGTACGGATACAAGCCCTCGAGTTCATGGATTGGGTCCGTGAAGCCCTGATTCTTTTAATCTCCTTTGGGAGCTCTATTGCCCCACACTTTCTCTCTCCCCTCTTCTCTCTCCAGCTGTTTCACAGCTGGCCTTCTTCCCCAGGCTTTGCCTCGTCCCCTGCTCAGACTCGAGCTGTTCAGCTCCTGCAGGCCTGGCCCAGCGGCTGTTGGGGGATCTGAGCTGCTCAGAGACATCAGGGCCTGATCTCTGAAGGAAGCAGATTTTGTGGTCTGACTCTGATCTGCCGAAGCTGCTTTTGTTACCCTTTCAGAAAATGGTTCACTAAGGAGTTGAGTAACTTCATGATGGGCCTGGAGATCTCTTCCAGCCTCTTTGTCCTTCAAATTCACTGCCTCTGCAGGCACTGTCTTTCAAGATACCTGTTCCCTCTTCACTTTTTAATTGCTCTGATGTCCTCTTGCTCGAAGGAGTAAACTGCTGCTGATGGCAAAAAGTGCTGTGCTGGCAGGGTCGTTTCACTTGTGAACTGTGTTTAGGAACTGGCTGACCCTTCCCATTTTCTGTCTCCATTTCTTCAGTCACTTCTTGTTACTAGATCCTACGCTTCCGATAGTGCCTTGTCTGTAGACGCTCAACAGCTTTTGTTCCCTTTTTTCTGTGAAAGTCAGAAGTTTAAAAAGAACAGCCAACCCCCCCCCACCTTCTGCCTGTTCATCACAGTAATGGAAAATATGCGTTCCAGTTGAGCACTGGGTTTAAGCCAGCTGCTCTTTAGGCTGCGTTCTTAAGGCAATGAGCCACTCTTCTATCCTTGACGTAGTGGATGAGCTTGGTCTCTTCACATGGCTTTCCTCTGCGTCTCTTTCCTGCTGCTCTAAGGGAGTGTTGAAGCAATTTACCCTGGGTATGTTAGCACGAGATGCTGTCTGCGGGAGAATTATTGGCAGTACCTGTGCTACTGAATTAAACAGCAGCAGTGAGTGTTGTGCTGAAGTGGTGCTCGGCCATCTCTAGTGCTAAACTGTTGGATGTTTCCAGGTACAGGTTTGGCCCATGTCAGCGGAAAAGCTCAACCAGTTCCTTGGCAGCTCTCACGAGCGGGGATGGGCCAGGGGATTTCCCAGCGGGAATTTTTAGGCATTCTGCAACCAAATTTTGTCTAACAAAATGGACAAGGGTAATCGTGCCAGTCGGCCTCCATTCCAGGGGATGGTCCCAGGCACATGCAATTTGTTGTTGTAGAGTTTTTGTATAGTTCAGTGGAAGTAAATTGGAAACCGGGAGTGCCTGCTTAGTGAGACCTGGGGAAAGCTCCTTCCCTTTGGTGTCGCTTCATTACAGAATGGTAATTACAGAATTACAATTTGGTGCCAGAGCCCTCTCCCGGGGAATAAAACTTCACATCTCCGAGGGTTTCAGAGGGTCCCCCATGTGAAATGCATCCCACAGGATGGTCTGGGTGCTTGGTATTGTAGCAGAGCTGCCTTCTCCCACCCAGGACAGGGTGAGCAGAAGGGGAACCCCATGGAGCCAAGGACGTTATCCAGGGAACTGACCCCAGAAGGAAGGGAGGTGTGGGGCAAGGGCTTTCTAAGGTTTGGTAACGTAACGCTTTTCACCGTCCCACTGTGTCTGTGTTGTTTTTGTTGCTAGTGTTTGAATTCAAGTGGTCTTGTTTTCTTCCCCTAAGAAGTCTGCCTTTTGCCCCTGACTATAATGGGTGAGCCACCCCTCTTGTCACTATCTCCATTCCTGAGCGTTTTGCTTCATTTCTCCTTCCCAGCACGGGGAGGAAGGGGTGAGTGAGCAGCTGCGTGGTGCAAAGTTGCCCTCTGGGCTCAAATCAGGGCCAAATTTGAGGATGGTATCCACCTAAACAGGCCAGAAAGTGAAAATCCACCAGGAGCTACGGCGAGTTGATGTCACGTTTTTAAATGTTTGGAAATGGCACGGGACATCGTGTTGGATTTGTTGAGATTTGTAACATTGGCGCAACAGGGGGGTTGAATCCCTGCACAGACCCCTCCTTGTTGCAGCGTGAGCATGTCGAGCCCCAGAGGGCTTTGACCTGCTGTCAAAGATCAAGAAGACTTTTCCTCCTTCCATGGGAGCAGATAGATTTTTGAGAGCTCTTTGTAGTTCGTTGAATACGAGTCTGGGAACTAATGTTCTGATTAAACACCTCCACCCAGCATCATGGGGGGTTCCTCATACAGTGGGTGAAGCGGTGGAGGGTCAGATCTACACATGGGTCAGGGGCTGCATTGGCCCCCCGCCTCCCGCTGCAGGAATGAGCCCAGGCAGAGGCGCTGTGAAACAAACATCGAACCTTTAATGAACTAAGGTGGAGAGAGCAGGGAGAGAGCTGGGGCTGGAGCGGGCGGGCGCAGGCAGTGTGTGGCGGGGATCTGGCTCCACGTCTCCTCTGCCCGCCTGTCTGAAGGGGTCGAGTTGCGGGCGGAACTCTGCCCCATGGCGTCCCGCAGGGTTCTGGCTCGCTTGGCGGGCATGTTGTTGCCATCGGATGCTCTCCGCTTGCTGCTGCCCGCCTGTTGCCTGCTGCAGCCTACCGCCACGCCATCCCCATCTGGCTTCGCCTCCCGCGGGGTTTTTGAGTGTTTTCCCACCCGTTGCTCCACCATCTTCCTCCTCTTGGGTGGGATGTTGTCCCGCAGGGAGGTCTCTTGTTCCCTGGGGCCCCTGGCCGGCACACGGCGCTTGGCCTGCTTGCCGCGCAGCCGGCTCAATGCAGGCAGCCCCCGGTAGGTGATGGCGCCCAAGGGCAGCGGCACGTGGGTCAAACCCACCCGGGGCTGCCTCCGCGGCACCTCCTCCGCCAGCTGTGCCGTGCGGTGCGGGTGACAGCGGGAGGGACGCGGGGGGCTGGACAGTGGACTCAGCAGTGGGATCCGCAGCGGGACACTGTCCAGGAGTTGCTGCAGGGGATCCTTCCTTGGGCTCTTTGAGGTCTCCTCTGCCTTCCTCGGAGGACTCTCCGCAGAGCTCTCCTCGACAGTCTCCGAGGGCCTCGGTGGCAGCCAGGTGGGCAGTTCTGCCGCCATCCCGCCCTGCTGCGCCGTGGGGTCCTGCGAGGGGGAGGCCGGCACCCCCCAGAAGGGGTCGGCGTCCCCCAGCATCGCGGCTGCCAAGCGGTCCTTGGGCCAGTCGCCCTGCGCCCCGTGCCCGAAGAAGTCGGGGGCTTCGCTGGAGGGGTCGGTGCTGGCAAGGCTGTCGAGGACATCGGGGAAGATCATTTCACCTTCCACCAGCATCACTGCCACTGCTGCCTGCTCGTTATTGCAGCCAGCCTCTGCCCTGTCCTCAGAGAGGTGGGGGAGCTCCCGTTAAGGGAGGTGGTCAGGCTGGGGACATCAGGGACACTGGGGACGGTGTCCTCGCCATCCCCCAGCCCTGCCGCCACGGCTCGCTCCTTGGGGCAGCGGCCCCCCGCCAAATACCTGCAGAGGTCAGGGAGCTCCTCGAGGACATCAGCAGGGAAGCTGGGTATACTGGGTGTTGAGCTGGTGTCTCCACTCTCCCCTAGATGTGCCACTGCTGCTTGGTCCTGAGGGCCATCATCCTCCACCGCATACATTGAGAGGTCAGGGAGCTCGTCAAGGCAGGCGGTGTTGGTGAGGCTGTTGGGGAAATCAAGGACATCAGGGACAGTGTCCTTACTGTTCCCCACCCCCACCAGCACCTGCTGCCACGTACTCAGAGAGGTCGGGGAGCTCACTGATGATGGCTGTTCGGTCTGGGACTTCAGGGACGGTGCCCTCGCTGTCCCCCAGCCTTGCCACCGCCGCCTGCTCCTTGGGGCTGCTGCCCTCTCCCAGGTAGGCAGAGAGGTCGGGGAGCTCTTGGAGGAAAGCAGTCACACCAGGGCTGTCGGGGACATGGCGGGTGGTGTCCTTGCTCTCCGCAGTGTTGAGCCAGGCGAGGAAATGGCTGGCGGTGGTGTCCTCTGCCTGCTCAGGAGAGTCCTCCGCGAAGGCATCGGGCTCCTGCTCGAGCAGGTCCACGGGCTTCAGCTGCACCAGCTGCCCCGGGGTCCCCATGGGCCCTGGCCCCCCCTGCCAGACGCTGGCCTGGGGCAGCTGGCAGGTGATGGGGGGCAGCTGGGCAGGCTCAGAGGCCGCCGGCAGCCCCGGGACAGAGCACAGCATGGCGGCAGTGACCGGTGGCGGCGCGGCTGCAGCACTGACGCTCTGACACCCCGTCGTCGGGTGGTTTGTTTCTGCCCCATTATGACATCACCCCTAACGACAGCCCGTAACCCGGGACCGGCTGTGAGCCGCTCCGCAGGCAATGGGCTTCTGGGCACTCCGGCCCCTCGCTCCACGGCTGCCCTCAGCCTTGGCTGAACCACAGCCCAGGTGTCACTGGGCCCTGTACCTACACCCTGTTGATGGCTGCTCGGAGCAAAACCAGCCTTGTGACTGCCGTGCAACTTTTCAGTGTTATTCGTCCTGGTGTAAAGCTCCCCAGATGCAGGCACCAACTGCCCTGGTACCAGCTCACGCAGGAGGAAGCTGAGGCACGGGCTGGCTAACGCCAGTGATGAAGCTGCAACTACTCTGTCCGTGCTGTATCTGCTGCCAGTCTGGAGGGTGGAAGGTGCCGCCTGGGGCCGAGGAGAGGAGAGTGGGGGGACAGGCAGCCGCGTCCTGACTCCTCGCTGGCTTCACTCCTGGCCAACTGCTTTTCCTCTGTGCCATAACATCCACACACCCATAAAATGCACCTCAGGCTAAAAGAAGGGTTAAGGCTGACATCAAAGCGAGCTGCACTGCAGCAGCTTTAGACCCGGCAGTTTGCTGATCGTTCCACTTTTGCAGGAGATCAGTGGCCAAGCGGGAGGCAAGACCCTCCAACGGCGCTGCAGCCCAGCCAGGGGCTCAGAGTCGCAGAGCAACACTCACCAGAGGCAACGCAAGACACAGCCACAGGTTTTGGTGTGACTTGAAACTAAACTCAACAGAGCAGTAAACACTCACCTCGATACACCTCAGACCAAATACTTCTTCATCATTCTTCGTGTATCCCCCGTGCAGAACTGATCCCGGCACAGCACTTCACCTCTAGAAGAACGTGTCTAATGATCTCAGCAAGGAACAAGGAGCTGAGATCCCCACGTCCTGGCCCTCGCTCTCCTTGAAATTATTCCACACACAGACACACACAAAATAAAAAAGATAACCAAAAGTTTGGAGAGCTTGCCGGCAGGGCACTCCACTGCCTGCCGGAGCGTGGTGTCACTTACGCCAGCTAGCGCTCTGTTCTGTTTCACAGGCCCTGGTTTATTTATTTTCTTAGTATGAAGAATCTGTTTGTGCTTCTACACTTCAACTTGCTGGATTGAGCAAAACTACCAGCTGGCCCCTCTTCTGGGGGAATGAGGCCCCCAACTTCTGTGGGTGAGAGGGGCCAGTCTGTGTTTCCAGCTCTCACCTGGGGTGTTGATCAGGACGGAGAGCTGGATGCCCCATCCCGCAGGAGCTTCCCTTTATCGTGGAGCTGGAGCACAGGGACAGAACCCTTCTGAGTGAGTCCTCGACACAGGTGCTCAAAACTAACCATTAGTGATGAACCCTAAATTCTCCCCAAACTGCATATATCTCCCCAAATCCCCTCAAAATCTTCCTGTGTTACAGCAAAATGCCCATATCCCTTTAAAAAGCGCTTATATCCTCCATATCAGCCCAAATACCCCCATATCTACCCAAATCACTCCCCATTACCCCCAAACCCCCATATCCCACCAGATCACCCCCAAAACAACCCATATTCCACAAATCACCCACCACCCCTTGTGCCCCAAGATCACCCTAACATCTCCACCAAACACCAGTCATATCCGTACAAATCACCCCCAAACCCACCCATATTGCCCAAAATCACCCCTAATATCCCTCACCCCCTCATATCCTCCCAAATCAACTCCACTGCCCCATATTCCCCTAAATCACCACCTCGTATTCCATTAACTACCCCATATCCACTGCATATATCATCCCCAAACCGACGCATATCCCACAAATCAACCCAAAACTTCCCCATACTAGAACCAAACCCCTCAATATACATTAAATCACCCCTAAAATCTACCCATATGCCCCAAAACCAATCATATGCCACCAAATCCCCCCCATAACCAGCCATATCACCCCAAATCACCCCATATATCCCCTAAGCCCCCATATCCCCTCAAATCACCCCAACCCCTTCCTTATGCCCCTAAATCACCCCAATATATCTCCCACAAATCTGGCCCCATACAACCCAACACCCCCATATACCACAAAATCACCTCAAAAACGGGCCATATCCTCCCAAATCAAAGCCCCATATACTTCCAACAACATATCTACCCCCAAATCCCCCCCAAAACAAGGCATATCCCACAAATCACCCCAACGTATCTCCCTGAAACACCCCCCATATATCCCACCAAATCACTACAGAAAAAGATATCCCACAAATCACACCCCCATTTCAGTGAGCCAGGGAGCAGGAGTCCAAAATCCTTCCCAGTCCATTAGCCAGAGAGCAAGAGTCCACCTTCCCTCCCTGAAATATGAGAGACCGGCAGAAGCCGCCCTGGCTCTCTGGCACCATTAGGCTAGGGATGAAAATTGGCCTCTGGCTCATGGCTAGGGAACAGAGGTGGCCTCTGGCTCCCTGACTGATTGGCTAGGGGAGGAAGTTGGCCTTTGGCTCTCTGGCTAATGCGCTAGGGATGGAAGGTGGCCTCTGGATGATGGGCTAGGCAAGGAAGGCAGCATCTGGGTCCCTGCTTAATAGATTAGGGGAAGAAGGTGGCTTCTGGCTTTCTGCCTAATGTCAAGGGAAGGAAGGTGACCTCTGGCTCTCTGGCTAATGACTTAGGCAAGACAGGCGGCTTCTGTCTCTCTTGCTAATGGGCTTGGGAAGAAGGTGACATCTGGGTCTCTGGCTAATGGGGTCAGGAAGGAAGTTTGCATCTGTCTCTGCTGCTCATGGGCTAGGAAGGGAAGGTGGCCTCTGGATTTATGGCTAATGGACTAGGGAAAGAAGGTGGCCTCTCTTTGATGTGCTACTCAAGGGATGTGGCCTCTCTCTCTGGTGCATGGTCTAGGGAAGGAAGGTGGCTTCTGTCTCTCTTGAAAATGGTCTGGGGAAGGAAGGTGGTTTCTGACTCACTGACAAATGAGCTAAGTAATAAGGTGGCCTCTGTTGTCTGGTGAATGGACAGGGAAATGAAGGTGGCCTCTTGGTCTCTGGCTAATAGGCAAGGAAAGGAAGGTGGCTTCTTACCTGATGGCAGATGTGCTAGGGAAGGAAGACGGCCTCTGGGTATCTGGCTAATGCACTAGGAAAGGAAGGCATCATCTGGCTCTGTGGCTAATAGGCTGGGGTTGGATGGTGGCCTCTGTCTTGCTGGGTAACAGGCTAAGAAAGGAATGTGGCTTCTGTCTTTCTAGCCAATGGGCTAAAGAAGGCCATGTGGCTGATGGCCTAATGAGGGAAAGTGGCCTCTGTCTCTTGCTATATCGCTAGGCTTGGAAGACGGCCTCTGTCTCTCTGGCTAATGGGCTAGGAAAGGATGGTGTCCTCTGGCTGTCTTGCTTCCCTAGCAATGGACTAGCCACCTCCTTCCCTAGCACAAGAGACACCTTCCTTCCCCAGACAGGCAACTGCCTCTCTGGTTAATTGGCTAAGAAGTAGGGTTGCCCCTGGCTCTCTTCATTCCCTAGCCCATTGAACAGAAAACCAGAGGGCACCTTCCTTCCCTAGCCCACCACCCAGAGAGTCAGAGGCCGCGTTAATTCCCTAACCAATGAGCCATATATCAAGAGGCCACCTGCTTTCCCTAGCCCATCAGCCAGAGAGACAGACACCCCCTTCCTTCCCTAACTCTTAGCCAGAGAGCATGAGTCCACCTTCCTTCCTTAGCAATTAGTCGCAGAGCCAGAGGTCACCTTCCCTGCCTGGCCCATTGGCCAGAGAGCCACAGGTCAACTTACTTCCCTGGCCCATCAGACGGACACACACACCTTTTTCCCTAGTCCATTATCGAGAGACAGAAGCCACCTTCCTTCCCTAGAGAATTAGCCAGGGAGCCAGAGGCCGCCTTCCTTCTCCAGCTACTAGTCAGAGTGCCAGAGGCCACCTTACCTCTTAGCAGGTCTCTCTGCTCCTTAGCCAGAAAGACAGAGGCAAACTTACTGACCTAACCCTGATCGGCCAGAGAGCCAGAAGCCACCTTCCTTACCAACCCCAATACCCAGTGATTTATAGGCCACACATTAGCCAGAGAGCCAGAGGCAACCCTCCTGCCCTAGGCCATTCGGAGGAGAGGCAGAATCCACATTTTTCCTCAGCCCATTAGCCAGAGAGACAGAGGCCATCTTCCTTCCCTTCGGGCTAATGGGCTAAGGAGGGAAGGTGCCCTCAGTCTGATGTGATAGTTAAGGATTGTGGCCTCTGTTGTTCTGGCTGACGGTCTGGGGAATGAAGGCATCATCTGTTTCTCTCGATTATGGGCTGGGCTAGGGCCAGAGGTCACCTTCCTTCCCTGGACCATTAGACAGAGTGACACAAGCCAACGTCTTTCACTAGGTCAGTATTCAGAGATCCAGATGCCCCCTTCATTCCACAGCCCATTAGCCAGAGAGCATGAGGCAAATTTCCTTTGCCAGCCCATTAGCAGGAGAGACAGAAGCCACCTTCCTTCCCTAGACCGTGAGCCAGAGAGAGAGAGGCCACATGCCTTAACCTGCACATCAAAGAGAGGCCACCTTCTTTCCCTAGTCTGTTAACCAGAGATCCAGAGGCCACCGTCCTTCCCTTGCCCATTAGCCAGGTAGCCAGAGGCCACCTTGTGTCCTAAGAATTAGTCAGAGAGCCAGAGATCAGCTTCCATCCCAGTCCATTAGCCAGAGAGCAAGAGACCACCTTCCTTCCCTAAAATATGAGAGACCGGCAGAAGCCGCCCTGGCTCTCTGGCACCATTAGGCTAGGGATAAAACTT
>NW_020799178.1:32367-41982 GCF_003259725.1 Athene cunicularia | reverse complement strand
GAGGGATAAAGCCCAGGTATCAGGAATAACACCAATATGGTTTGCCAGTTTGATCCAATTTTGTTATGTACAGAGCATCTCATACACTGCTGATCACATGCAGCTAAACGAGCTGTGATTGGTTCTAAGCTACTGTCCACACAATATAATTCATATTTCATTAGTACAACGTAAGAAGCACACGCAAAAAGCACGAGCCATGGAGCTCCTACTTGAGGTTTCGACCTCACACTTTATCTCCAGTTAAGGGATTTGCTCAACAACAGCTCTCTATGCAGTGGCAAGCCAGAGAGGAACGCTGAACAGTACTTCTTTACACAGGGGCAGACAGCAGAGAATTATTCATTGCGGTATCAAGGACCAGGTGGTTGTTATTTCTCCACACCCACATACCCCTAAATCACCCCCAGAACCTCCCCATATCCCCCCACAATCCCTCCAAATCCCCCCAAACCCTCCATATCTCCCCAAATCCTGACAAATCACCTCCAAAACTCGACATATACCCCCAAACGACCCCATATCCAACTAATCACACCACATCCCAGCAAATCACCCCCAAAACCTCCCATATTCCCCCAAATCATCCCCCATATCAATACAACACACCAACATACCCCAAATCACTCCAAAACATCCCCGTATCACCCATAGCCCCATATAACCACAAAACTCCTCATATCCCCCCAAATCACCCCAAAAATTCCCCATATACCCCCATAGCACACATATCACCCCAAAGACCTCATCACCCTCTACAAGTCCCTGACAGGAGGGGGCAGAGAGCGGGGATGAGTCTCTGGAGCCAAGGCCCCAGCGCCAGGCCCCGAGGGAACGGCCTCGAGCTGCCCAGGGCAGGGTCAGGCTGGCTCTGAGGAAGGATTTCTGTGCAGAAGGGGCTGTTGGGCGTTGGAATGGGCTGCCCAGGGCAGGGGGGAGTCCCCGGGATCGCTGGGGGGGTTGAAGAGTCGGGGTGACCTGGCGCTGAGGGATCTGGGGCAGTTGGGAAGGGTCAAGGGGAGGGTCATGGCTGGGCTGGAGGAGCTTCAAGGGCTTTTCCAGCCCGGATGATTCGGGGATTTTGTGAAAACACACCCATATCACCCGGTATCACCCATATTACCCCAAAACCCCCATATCCTGCCAAACCCCCAATATCCCCCCAAAGCAGTCCTTAACCTCCCCATACACCCCATATCCCACGTATCAACCCCAAAACCACCCACATACCCCCAAGTCACTGAAAATCCCCATACACCCTAAATCAGCCCAAACCTCCCCATATGCCCCCAAATCCACCCGTATCCCAACAAATCACCCCAATCCCCCCCATGACTCCAAATCACCCCACTGTATCTCCCCCAAACACCCCCTATTTCCCCTTCAGTCCCCCAACAAAACACCCATATCCCAAAATTCACCCGCCCATATACCACCAACCCCCCATATCCACCACAGTCACCCCAAAATACCACATATTCCCACAAATCACCCCAACACTTCCCCATAGATCCCCATATCACCCCAAAAACCAAAATACACCCCCAAATCACCCCAATCCCTCCGTATTCCCTCAAAACCCCCATATCACCCTCAAACCCACTATACACTCACTCCTTCTCTCTATCCCCCAAATCACCCCAAACACCCCTATATCCCATAAAGCACCCCCAATACCTCCCCATATCCCCCCAAACCCTCCCTAAACTGCATAAATCTCCCACATCTGCCCCAATATCATCAAAACTTCCCTGTATTACCGCAAAACCCATATATCCTTCCAAAAGACTGCTTATATCCCCCATATCTCCCCAAATCCCCCCATATCTCCCCAAATCTGCCCCCATAACTCCAAACCCCTCAGATCCCACCAAATCACCCCCAAACCACCCCATATCCCCCAAATCAAACCCCATATACTTCCAACCCCACATATCCGCCCAATTCCTCCCCAAAACAACCCACATCCCACAAATCACCCCACCACCCCTTATGCCCCGAAATCACCCCAAAATATCTCCCCCCAAAACCAGACATATCCATAGAAATCACCCCCAAAACCACCCATATTCCCCAAAATCACCCTCAATATCCCTCACCCTCTCTCTTCTGCTGATTAAGGATACCAATTAAACCCAGACACCAGAGTGCGAAGAGCAGACGTATTTTACTGGTGATAACAGTGTAATACAGAAAACAGGCAGTAAGAAAAAGCAGAATAGTGCACTTAAAGCAGCAAACAGCAAAAAACTGCATTAAATCATTACTACACGAGAGAGAGAATGGAGATTAAGACAAATACATCACCACTGGCACATGTTATCATCACCCAGCCCCGCAGTGGCTGGGCAGCCCTGGTCACAGCGAGGATTAGCGGAGCCTGTCCCGGCAAGTGGGAAATCCTGCGCGGTGCCTCCACCCGTAGGTGAGGCTGCCAAAGTCGCTGTGAGCGGGCCCAGCCTTATAGACCAGAGACCGACAGGCCAGACCAGCTGGCACCTTTGTTTTGGGCGGAATATTTCTGGTTCCATTCTCCTGATGGATTCCACCCAAAGCCTGGCCAGGGCTCGGGAGGGAAACCAAGGGAGTTTCTAACAAGGCCAGATACTTGGGTGCTCAGCCTTGAACAGGCTGAACAAGGGCAGGTGGATCCCTTCTCTCCTCACTCCTGATTATATTGGGTCTAAGCTGCATCTTTCACTAGCGAGTTTACAGACTTTGTTAATGATTGCACACTGAACAGCTTCGGCCTGGGGCCTGTTGTTCAGGGTTCAGTACTTCAACACTTGAGCACTTTTTACATCAGCATAAGGGGGTTGTTATAACTTAGTACAACACCTGGTAGCACAATGGCAGTACCTAGGATGCAAAACAGCTAATCCGGGTAACACAGTCATACAGACTCGGCCTCACTGTCAGCTGTGTGAAGACAAAACCAGGCAACCAGTGTAAAAAGCAGAACGCAGCTTGGAGGTGGGGAACTTCTGGGAACGGAGCCTTCTCAAAAGTGTTTAATGTGTTGGCTGACGTGGCAAATTACCACGTGCTGGTTTGGGGCAGAGACTCCAACTAAAATCGGGGGCTTTTTCCCACCTTGTGGTGCCCAGGGCCTGGAGGCTTAAAGAGCAGAGGGAGAGGGGACCAGGGTACGGCAGGGCAGGGCAGCAGATGTCCTCAAGCATCCCTGCCCCTCTGGGGATGTTTTCTGTGCCGCTCAAGCAGGTACTTGGCTCCTGGCAGTTCCCCAGAGTTTTAGAAACTGCTCCAATTCCACCTGAGTGTGGCGGATGGTTGATGTTGGGAAGTTTGTTGAGGCATGGTAGTTGGTGAACTGTGGGATTGTGGATGGTGGAGTGTGAGAATGTGGGTGGTATATTTGAATTGTGAGATGGTGGATGGTGGATGGTGTGAAGGTGGATGGTGGATGGCTGGAAGGAAGATGGTGGATGCTGGATGGTGGGAAGGTGGGTGCAGGATGGTGGATACTGGGATAGTGGAGGGTGAATGGTGGATGGTTGGGAGGAGGATGGCAGATGGGGGATTGTGGGAAGAAGAATGGTGGGAAGCTGGATGGTGGAATGTGGGATGGTGGATGGTGTGAAGGTGGATGGTGAATTCTGGGAAGGTGGATGGCAGGCCAGTCTACTTTTTGGTTTGGGTCCGGTACCCAGTGTATTAGAAGACAGCAGAAATAAGTTGTGAGTTGTGACTTTAAAGGATATTTTTTTTCCCCCGTAGACTATCCTCTGATGACTAGATGATGGTTTAGCATTGCAGGGGTGTGCTGGGTTGGTGTGTGTGGTGGGGACTTTTGGTAGCAGGGGAGGGGGCTACAGCGGTGGCCTCTGTGGGAAATTTTGTGAAGCTCCCCCAGCTCCAAATCAAACCTCACGCTTTGCTTAAACCCCATACTTACCTGCTTCAAGATCTTGGTCTTAATTTTGCTAAGTGCTCAATCCTAGTGGTAACCTATGACAGGGAAGTCTGTACGCAAATGATGGGCTGTTTATTTTAGTAGCATTACGTTTACTGTCTTTGTAAATTTAATGGTATCCCTTGGCCTTTTACTTTTGTGGGGAGTAAGAACAGTAGCTGACCTTCCTGACTTACCTTCTCATGGACCCTTCTGTTCATTCCTGATCTCCTTTACAGTTACTGTTTTTTTAAACAGCAGCTTTCTAGTGTCTGTTTTGGTTTTTTGTTTTGTTTTGTTTTGTTTTTTTTCTGGAGAGGTCAAAATTTAATTGCTACTAATGGCAAGTGTAATTTGAAAAGAAAGGCACTAATGCATTGCTCTTCCCTCGTACGTGTTCTTCCAAGAAGGCAGTTTAAGATGTTGTGGAACGCGTATCTATTGAGGACTCTGGTGGTGCTAACAGAATATCAACTACCCTGCTGCTGGCGGAAGACTGTCAAAGTTAACCAACAGACTCTTGGCAAATAAACAGGTGCCCGTAGACACCAGTCTATACTAACAGCGTGTAGAACTTAGGCTAGACGAGGACTTTGGCCATAAATACAATATTTTTGTCTTTTTTGCCTTGATTTTGAACATGGGAAACAAAAGGATATATTACGTTTCCACGAAGCAGCACAGGCCGGTCATGTCTGACTTTAAAATGGCTCTTCAGTTTGCCTTCTTGTCACCTGTGGGTGTCTGCTCTGTGTGTAATCTTGTCCCTTCAGAGCGGTGGCTGACAAGTTACAATTCATCTCCTTTTCTAAAGAGCAGCTGAATCATCTTCTCGCTTCAAAAGAAGGAAATTCTCTTGTACCTGTTTTTTCTCCCCTCACAGTGAAAAGCACACAACTGATAATCTCACTGAGTTGTTTTGTTCCGTTTTTTAAACTCCTGCTGTTAAGTTACACCCTGCCTAGATAAATACGTAACAAATATTGTGTGGAGGGTTCAAGTCCAAATAAGCACTGCGCTTTAAACCAGACAAACATCAACACTTGTCTTAAGGAAAAAAAGTCACTGAATCTTATGTTTACAGAGACAGGATGTCAGAGGGGAACAGCAGGTGTAATGTGTCACCAGAAAACTGCAGGAGAGTCGAAATCATCTTCAAAGCCTAAAAGCTAAAGATCTCTCTTGGTTTTGACTGACAAGCTGGATTTTGCTTAATGGAAACTTTCACATAATGGTTGCTATTGTCTGCAGAAGA
Organism: Athene cunicularia; assembly: GCF_003259725.1. NCBI lineage: Eukaryota > Metazoa > Chordata > Aves > Strigiformes > Strigidae > Athene > Athene cunicularia. Next base: position 36,814 of record NW_020799178.1, on the reverse strand, counting down.
AAATGGTGATCGGGTAAGAGCATTTCCTTTAGCTTCCTTCTGCCAAAGGTGTTTGAGAAGTGATTTGTTGTCCTCAAAAAGAATGACTGCTGCAGAATTTTCACAAGTGCGCCAGGTTAGCAGCAGGAACTGCTGCCCTTGGGGACGGGAGGTGGGCCTGAGCGATCGAGCGGTTACAGAAGGGGCACTGAGCTTACACAAGCTATAGTCCCGTTTGTAGAACATCCGACCTGCCGGTAGATCCCAGCTGGGAGTTGCTGTGGGTTTGCAGATCACTTTTGTAGCATCTTTATACTCGTAAAACAGTTGCACCAGATTTTATGGTTCAAGAATATGTCTTGGCCACTCTTCAGGTAGTGTAACTCGTGACAGTCTGTGGGAAGAGAGCCGTGCCCTCTCGAGGGTAAGTGGTCTGCAGAGACTATGAGCACACTGGCTACTGTTTCCAGTAGAATTATTCCTTTAGTTGTAATTGTGAAGTTTCGAGCTGTTTAGTCTTAACAGTAACAGGTCTGGTATCCGTGCTCATGTATCGTGCTATTTTCTGTCTGTCAAACCATGTGATAGGGGTTGAACTGCAGATCGCAAACTTTGGTCGCAGTACCTAGGATGCAAAACAGCTAATCCAGGTAACACAGTCATACAGACTCGGCCTCACTGTCAGCTGTGTGAAGACAAAACCAGGCCATCAGTGTAAAAAGCAGAACGCAGCTTGGAGGTGGGGAACTTCTGGGAACGGAGCCTTCTCAAAAGTGTTTAATGTGTTGGCTGACGTGGCAAATTACCACGTGCTGGTTTGGGGCAGAGACTCCAACTAAAATCGGGGGCTTTTTCCCACCTCGTGGTGCCCAGGGCCTGGAGGCTTAAAGAGCAGAGGGAGAGGGGACCAGGGTACGGCAGGGCAGGGCAGCAGATGTCCTCAAGCATCCCTGCCCCTCTGGGGATGTTTTCTGTGCCGCTCAAGCAGGTACTTGGCTCCTGGCAGTTCCCCAGAGTTTTAGAAACTGCTCCAATTCCACCTGAGTGTGGCGGATGGTTGATGTTGGGAAGTTTGTTGAGGCATGGTAGTTGGTGAACTGTGGGATTGTGGATGGTGGAGTGTGAGAATGTGGGTGGTATATTTGAATTGTGAGATGGTGGATGGTGGATGGTGTGAAGGTGGATGGTGGATGGCTGGAAGGAAGATGGTGGATGCTGGATGGTGGGAAGGTGGGTGCAGGATGGTGGATACTGGGATAGTGGAGGGTGAATGGTGGATGGTTGGGAGGAGGATGGCAGATGGGGGATTGTGGGAAGAAGAATGGTGGGAAGCTGGATGGTGGAATGTGGGATGGTGGATGGTGTGAAGGTGGATGGTGAATTCTGGGAAGGTGGATGGCAGGCCAGTCTACTTTTTGGTTTGGGTCCGGTACCCAGTGTATTAGAAGACAGCAGAAATAAGTTGTGAGTTGTGACTTTAAAGGATATTTTTTTTCCCCCGTAGACTATCCTCTGATGACTAGATGATGGTTTAGCATTGCAGGGGTGTGCTGGGTTGGTGTGTGTGGTGGGGACTTTTGGTAGCAGGGGAGGGGGCTACAGCGGTGGCCTCTGTGGGAAATTTTGTGAAGCTCCCCCAGCTCCAAATCAAACCTCACGCTTTGCTTAAACCCCATACTTACCTGCTTCAAGATCTTGGTCTTAATTTTGCTAAGTGCTCAATCCTAGTGGTAACCTATGACAGGGAAGTCTGTACGCAAATGATGGGCTGTTTATTTTAGTAGCATTACGTTTACTGTCTTTGTAAATTTAATGGTATCCCTTGGCCTTTTACTTTTGTGGGGAGTAAGAACAGTAGCTGACCTTCCTGACTTACCTTCTCATGGACCCTTCTGTTCATTCCTGATCTCCTTTACAGTTACTGTTTTTTTAAACAGCAGCTTTCTAGTGTCTGTTTTGGTTTTTTGTTTTGTTTTGTTTTGTTTTTTTTCTGGAGAGGTCAAAATTTAATTGCTACTAATGGCAAGTGTAATTTGAAAAGAAAGGCACTAATGCATTGCTCTTCCCTCGTACGTGTTCTTCCAAGAAGGCAGTTTAAGATGTTGTGGAACGCGTATCTATTGAGGACTCTGGTGGTGCTAACAGAATATCAACTACCCTGCTGCTGGCGGAAGACTGTCAAAGTTAACCAACAGACTCTTGGCAAATAAACAGGTGCCCGTAGACACCAGTCTATACTAACAGCGTGTAGAACTTAGGCTAGACGAGGACTTTGGCCATAAATACAATATTTTTGTCTTTTTTGCCTTGATTTTGAACATGGGAAACAAAAGGATATATTACGTTTCCACGAAGCAGCACAGGCCGGTCATGTCTGACTTTAAAATGGCTCTTCAGTTTGCCTTCTTGTCACCTGTGGGTGTCTGCTCTATGTGTAATCTTGTCCCTTCAGAGCGGTGGCTGACAAGTTACAATTCATCTCCTTTTCTAAAGAGCAGCTGAATCATCTTCTCGCTTCAAAAGAAGGAAATTCTCTTGTACCTGTTTTTTCTCCCCTCACAGTGAAAAGCACACAACTGATAATCTCACTGAGTTGTTTTGTTCCGTTTTTTAAACTCCTGCTGTTAAGTTACACCCTGCCTAGATAAATACGTAACAAATATTGTGTGGAGGGTTCAAGTCCAAATAAGCACTGCGCTTTAAACCAGACAAACATCAACACTTGTCTTAAGGAAAAAAAGTCACTGAATCTTATGTTTACAGAGACAGGATGTCAGAGGGGAACAGCAGGTGTAATGTGTCACCAGAAAACTGCAGGAGAGTCGAAATCATCTTCAAAGCCTAAAAGCTAAAGATCTCTCTTGGTTTTGACTGACAAGCTGGATTTTGCTTAATGGAAACTTTCACATAATGGTTGCTATTGTCTGCAGAAGAAAATGGTGATCGGGTAAGAGCATTTCCTTTAGCTTCCTTCTGCCAAAGGTGTTTGAGAAGTGATTTGTTGTCCTCAAAAAGAATGACTGCTGCAGAATTTTCACAAGTGCGCCAGGTTAGCAGCAGGAACTGCTGCCCTTGGGGACGGGAGGTGGGCCTGAGCGATCGAGCGGTTACAGAAGGGGCACTGAGCTTACACAAGCTATAGTCCCGTTTGTAGAACATCCGACCTGCCGGTAGATCCCAGCTGGGAGTTGCTGTGGGTTTGCAGATCACTTTTGTAGCATCTTTATACTCGTAAAACAGTTGCACCAGATTTTATGGTTCAAGAATATGTCTTGGCCACTCTTCAGGTAGTGTAACTCGTGACAGTCTGTGGGAAGAGAGCCGTGCCCTCTCGAGGGTAAGTGGTCTGCAGAGACTATGAGCACACTGGCTACTGTTTCCAGTAGAATTATTCCTTTAGTTGTAATTGTGAAGTTTCGAGCTGTTTAGTCTTAACAGTAACAGGTCTGGTATCCGTGCTCATGTATCGTGCTATTTTCTGTCTGTCAAACCATGTGATAGGGGTTGAACTGCAGATCGCAAACTTTGGTCGCAGTACCTAGGATGCAAAACAGCTAATCCAGGTAACACAGTCATACAGACTCGGCCTCACTGTCAGCTGTGTGAAGACAAAACCAGGCCATCAGTGTAAAAAGCAGAACGCAGCTTGGAGGTGGGGAACTTCTGGGAACGGAGCCTTCTCAAAAGTGTTTAATGTGTTGGCTGACGTGGCAAATTACCACGTGCTGGTTTGGGGCAGAGACTCCAACTAAAATCGGGGGCTTTTTCCCACCTCGTGGTGCCCAGGGCCTGGAGGCTTAAAGAGCAGAGGGAGAGGGGACCAGGGTACGGCAGGGCAGGGCAGCAGATGTCCTCAAGCATCCCTGCCCCTCTGGGGATGTTTTCTGTGCCGCTCAAGCAGGTACTTGGCTCCTGGCAGTTCCCCAGAGTTTTAGAAACTGCTCCAATTCCACCTGACTGTGACCTGACTTCCTGAAGTCGTCTCCAAACTCCTTTTTGTACGTTGATGTGGCTGCACCAGCTGTGGGGAGCGGGAGGGCTCTGCAGCCCCCCGAAGTGCCCTTTGGGGCTGGGTGGGATGCCGGGGGAAGAGCAGTCAGGAGCAGGGATTTGGAGGTGGTTTCCCCTGCTCTGAGTGCTTCTCTTTCAGCCCCTGCACGGGGAAGGAAGCCGCTGGATCTCAGCCTCTGGAGGAACATGTTCCTCTTCTCTGCCCCAAAAGGGCGTTTGTGCCCACCCTTTTCCCAGCTCTTCAGTGCCGGGGGTGCTCAATCAAACGCTTTCTCCAGCTGCGTGTTCCCCATTCAGCTCCTTCCTGCCCAACTCAGCTTTAACCGCTGCCAGCCACATGGCGCTGCGCGTGGGATTTTAACCTTTGGCAGCCACTGCAATGTTTGCTCTGTGTGTTGGTCCTGGCTGCTTGCAAGGGGACTCTCGGGGTGAAGCGCTAAGGCTTGGACAATAGGGT
>NW_020799178.1:31283-32317 GCF_003259725.1 Athene cunicularia | reverse complement strand
AGGGGTGGTTCTTGGAGAGCTTGTGTTAATGTCTCTGTCACAGCATTTGTCTTGTATGTGTGCAGGGTTGGTCTGTGCCTGTTTATGTCTGGGTGGGAGCTGCTCTGCCTGGGGGCATAGCATCGATAGTCAACAAAAGTATAGTGATAAGAATCTATAGATAATAGGGTGATGAGCCGAGACTTTGTAGGCAAAGGGCTTACAGTCACTTTCAGAGCATGCAGCCGTATATGCAATAGGTGTAAGAGTTTTCTCCGTAGTGTTATGCAGAGATGCTGGGGATGACCGGGTTGTGTTTCATGGGAGGCTGCAGTGACAATCTAGATAGTGTACCTAAAGGAGGCCTCTAGAATTTTGCTGTTTTGTTGGTGCAGTTAGAAGCATCCCGTGTTTGTGTCTTACAGGCAGTACCCAAGCCTCCAGGGGAGAACCCGTGAGCACACGAGGTAGAGGAGCAGGAGAGGGTTATTGCTGTGGGCAGGCTGTAGTTTTGTGCAGTATCCCACCGAACATTACTCTGGTTTTTGCAGGTTAAGCTCCTAGCCTCAGAAGGGTGAAGCTACACGCTCGATGAGCGGTGTGAGAAGGTGAGGTGGCGTTGGCCAGGTCCGTATCTAAGCGCCCAGTATCCCACGGCATCCAAGGGAAGCGTTTCCCTTTGGTTCTGGAGGTGCTGTGCAGGCAGCCTTTGGAGTTAGATGAGCATTTGAGGTGAGCCAGGGTGGTAGCAAGGAGGAGCAGGAGCGGGTGACTTGTCAGAAGCACAACGGTGACTTGTATTTTTGGTATCTCAGGTACCACCAGCGATGGTGGCTGCAGCGTCTGACTCTGGAAGGACGAGGTGAGCGCCGCTTCTGATGGCGGTGTCGTGGGAGAGGTTGGCATTGGCCGACGCGACGCTGACTGGTCGCACTCTTTGTGGGTGTTGTGCAGGTGACGCAGAGGAATCTGGTGACTTGGGAACATCCCAGTTAGCCCAGGTGGTTGTTGCAGAAGGTGGCTCTGGCCTCTGGCCCTCTGAAAGCGAAGTTGAG
>NW_020799178.1:28049-31233 GCF_003259725.1 Athene cunicularia | reverse complement strand
CCATTGCCCTGTGGGGATGGCGGCAAGCTGGCCCTTGGGGCATCTGCAGGAGTCCCTGTGGAGGGAGGGCTCTGGCCAGGGGCGATCTATGGTAGTAATGGTAGTCACTTCATTTTTCCTTTTCCCAGAGGCCACGCTGAGGCTGCACTTGCCTGTTCCTTCCCTGGGGATGCTGCTGACTGGACCCACCTCAGCACTGTGTGGGGTGTCTCTGCCTGGCCTTGTGCTCCTCATGCATAGAGGTGAAAAGGGACAGGGCCCTGGGATGTTCCCTGGGTATGGACAGGAGCTGCCACAGCTGAAGCTGGAGAGGCCTGAGAAAGGGGATGAAGAAGAAAATGAAGGCCATCTGGGCAGCACCCACCTCGCACTGCAGGGAGAGAGCGCCTGCCTCTCTGGGTGAGGAAGAATCCGTCGTCAGAGGCCACAGCGGGCCAGAGCACCAACATGCCCCAGGGTCTGTGTGCGTCACCCCAGGCGCGGTCCGGCCGCGCAGTGCACAAGCGAGCGAGGCTGCGTGAACAGGGAGCTGCATCTTGTGAGAGCTGAGAGACCCCCGCGTATTCTTTGAGGGGGAGGGCTGGAGCTACGGAAGAGGAAGGGGGGAGAGAAGGAGAAAGAAGGGTCTGAAGTGGCAAGTTTTCCTGGCAGCACTGAGAGCGACGGCCGCCGTGAGTCGCGGACCCTCAGGGCCGTGTTGCCCCTCTTGTGCATTTTGGGCTCTTCCCTGGCCCCGTCTCTGTCCCATGCTGCTGTGATTTTATTTTTTTTTTTTCCCCTTCCCTTTACCTCTGCTCTTCTCTCGTGCTCCCACTCCCTCTTGTTGTGTCTTCTTCTAGTTCTCCCTTTTTCTTTCCCTCTAGATGCCTTTGTTTCTCTCCCTCTCCTTCCTTTTTTTTGTCCCCCATCTCTCCCCTGTAGCCTAGCGCTGTTTTTTTTCCTTTGCCAGTTCTTGGTCCTGATCAGCATTGGTCTCTTGCCCACAACTGCTCTGGCCTGTTCCCTGGCATTTTGTTCCTCTCTGTGCCTGTCCATGCCGCTCCATGTCCCCGAGTTGCTCTCTCTCCCTCCTCCCCTAGCATTCTGTATCCGTTTACCTTGGTCATTGATGCCCGTCCCCCTTATTCTATATCTCGCTGTCCCTCTTTTTCTCCCTGTTTATCTCATCCTTTCTCTGACCCTTTGTGCTGCTCCCTGTGTCAGTTATTTATTGCTTCATCTCTCTGTCCTGTTCTCTGTCTCTGTTCTTTGTCATACTCCACCTCTCTGTCATTCTCTGTTGCTCTTTGCTCTCTAATCCAGCATCCTGCTCTGTCCCTCTCTTCTGCAGTCGTCTCCTGCTCTCTGGCTCCCTGTCCCTCACCTGTCTTCCAGATCTCTCTGTCCCTTCTCTCTCTTCTTGATTCTCTAGTTTCCTATCTTGCACTGTCCTTTGTTTTTCTATCTCTCTGACTCTCTTCAGTCACTCTGTCCATTTTCTCTGTCTCACTCCCTTTCCGCTTTGTCTTAGTTCCTCCACCCTCTCCCTAACCATTTAAATGTGTATCTCCATATCATGGCCTGTCCCATTGACTCTCCCTATATCCCCCTGTCAAGCTCCCTGTCCCATTATTCCCCTCTGTCTTTCTCTCTGCCCCTTTTTCCTCATCCTGAAATAACTACAGTTTCCTTGTTCTCCCTCTCTTTGCCCTGATCTGTCTCTCTTACTTTATCACCCCTTCTGGCTTCTTCTCTATCTATTTCTCTCCTCCCACCTTCCTTATTCCCCGCATATGATTTCTCTCTCTTTCTGTCCTTTCTGCTCCTCACTCATTGTTTTCTCTCCATTTCCCTCTCTCTTGCTCTCTGACCCTGATTTTCTTCCACCATGCCCCAGCGGGACTCCTCAACCCTTTTATAGTAATTTCTCCATCTCACTGTGCTTTGTTCTTTAGTCCTATCTAGAACACGGGTCTGCAAGAAGTTAGGTAGCATGCGTGGTCTTGCTAGAAAAGCAGCATAACCCCATGGCATTTTATTTTTTTCATAAAGGAATATCTGGGTTAGCTGACGTGGGATTTGAGGAAGATGGCTTCAGACCCCCAGGTAATTTGAGGGACTGGTGTTTGGGAGAGGGCTCTGGGGCAAGCCCAAGGTTGGGAATTGTGGGGAGGGGTTTTCAAGTGAGCGTAGGGGAGAGGGCTGTCCAGGAGCTATGCCCTTTGGGCAGGGAAAGGGAGCAGGTTACCTTTCTGCACGAGACTGCCATGTGCCAGGCAGGGCAGTTCCAGCCTATGGCTGTGTTGTTGTGTAGCTTGTGGTTTCCGTTTTATGTGTCCTAGAGCTTCCTTGGGTCACGACATCCTCGTTGCTCTTTGTGCTGGAGTAGCACAGCGTGTGCTTCAGGCACCATCCCTTGGGTCTCGAATGCCCGTAGTCATCGGCACAGTGCCAGTCGGGTCCTTTTTTATTGCGTTATAAGCCTAAAGCGTGGATAGGTCTTGGAGGTTTCAGGTCAGTCTGCCTTTGCAGCGTTGTTCCAGGCTGCGTTGACATCTCCAGTCTCGAGTGGTCCATTTCTGCAAAGACCTTTTCTGGGAGTTCTTCCCTGCATCTTTACATCTTAGGCCTTGAAGTAAGGTGTCTTGCATATGACTCACCCCAGTGGCTCCCATCTGGTTTTGTTTCTGGCCACAGCATTTGGTTCTTCTCAGCCTGCCACAGATTCTTCTCCGCCTCCTGGGTCTTCTCATGTGGCACTGTCTCTAGCCGAGGGGTGGTTCTTGGAGAGCTTGTGTTAATGTCTCTGTCACAGCATTTGTCTTGTATGTGTGCAGGGTTGGTCTGTGCCTGTTTATGTCTGGGTGGGAGCTGCTCTGCCTGGGGGCATAGCATCGATAGTCAACAAAAGTATAGTGATAAGAATCTATAGATAATAGGGTGATGAGCCGAGACTTTGTAGGCAAAGGGCTTACAGTCACTTTCAGAGCATGCAGCCGTATATGCAATAGGTGTAAGAGTTTTCTCCGTAGTGTTATGCAGAGATGCTGGGGATGACCGGGTTGTGTTTCATGGGAGGCTGCAGTGACAATCTAGATAGTGTACCTAAAGGAGGCCTCTAGAATTTTGCTGTTTTGTTGGTGCAGTTAGAAGCATCCCGTGTTTGTGTCTTACAGGCAGTACCCAAGCCTCCAGGGGAGAACCC
>NW_020799178.1:19852-27999 GCF_003259725.1 Athene cunicularia | reverse complement strand
CAGACACAATGTGTTGTGTTTTTGTTGCAGGTCGAGTAGAGTGTTTTTGAGTAGTTAGGAAAAAGAAAAAGTAATATAGAATAAAAAAAAACATCTGGGGGATTTTATTTTACTTCTGACAGTCCTAATCTGAGGTCCTGACTCCTTCAACCTGACCCTTGACCTCCCTGATCCAGAGCCCTGTGCTGCTGGTGGAGCTCGCTGCTGCCTGGTTTCCAGCAGCGGTCGTACAGCCAGATGTGTTGTCTTCTTCAGGAGGGTGCCTGGTGAGTAGATCCCCCTCCGCCTTCCCAGGGACGAGCTGCCCTCAGTTTCAAGTGGAGCTGACATTGCAGAAGAGACCCGGGGTTTTTTAATTAAGAAAAAAAAGTAATTATCTTCTCACTGGGATTCACTGAAGAAAAGTCAGTCAATTTTCAGGCAGTGTATAAAGGCTCATGGTCAAACGTGATGTAAGCAGGGGGAGAACACGCAGTTCCCATTCCTGTACTTGCTTCTCTCCTCATTAGTGCAGGATTTGTTTCATTTACTAATTTCATTGCTTACTACCTCAAGGTTTTGACAGCATTCCCTTTATGGTGGTTGGGGGGTGCTCTGCACACGGGGCTCTGGGGTACTCCTCCAGCTCTGCGTTGGCTCCTGCTGACACAGGGCCCATGTGTAAAAAGTTTTAACCCCAGTTTATTTCTTCTGTGCTCCCAGCAGCAGCAGCACCAGAGCTCACCTCTGAAACTGGGAGCTGGAGCAGTGCGGGCAGGCGAGCTGGGACGCCGCACGGACCCCGCCATCCAACACGGACCGTGATTCAGCTCCATCACTCAGTCTGTCCCATCTAGATATCACCGGGTTTCACTGACCTCAGTCTCAGCCCTGTGGGGGGGTGTGGAGATGGAGAGCTCCTGCATCCAGCTGGAGCATGATCCCAAAATCCAGGAAAGCCCCAAACTAGCCAGTGTTTCACCTGGGGTGCTCATACTTTCTTGCTCCCCAGGAGAAGCAAAAGGAAAGATCTCTTCTGCTACCATTATTAAAAGAAAAAAAGAGCCCCCACACCTTATTGTTTCTGTTTTAAGCCCAGGTGGTGCCTCATGTCCCGCGGGAGCAAGGTGTGAATCCAGCAGCAGCCGGGTCCAGGCTGGGGGTTTCTGTCTTCCCAAACAGTGGCTGTGGGAGCCAGAGCCTGGAGGAGGAGGAGCAGGGTGAGACATTTTGCCTTGATGATTTCCCCCACCTGCTGCTTTGGTTGTTGACACAGAGCTGCCTTAACCCCGCGCAGCAGCCAGCTGGGATTTCCCACAGGAAAAGTGCTTTGCTGGAAATGCTTTGCTCACTTCTTGGGCAGCTGAGAGCAGAGGGAGCTTGAAACACAAGCACAGAGCAGAAGCAGTTTGTGGTCATGACTGGTTTTATAGCATGAACTGCTGCTAAGGATCCTGCAAATTCTCCTCCAGTTGCCTATTCAGGTGGTTCTGGGGCGGGTTTGCCTGCAGCAGTGGGATTTTGGCTGAGCACTGGTGGGGCTTGGGCACGTTTCTCCTCCACAGCGGGGTGGGAGGTGCAGAAACCCCCCCTGTCCCTCCGTCAGCTGAGCCCATGTCCCCATCCTCACGCCAGCCCCCTGCCGCTCAGCTGCCATTCCCACTGGTTTTTCTCTTCCCCACGCTGAGCCCTGGAAGTTTTTCACTGCCGTTTGAGTGGAAGCTTCCTGCTGCTCCCTGGGGTGCCAGTGCTGTTTTCTAATCTGGGAGATGAAAGGCAGCACCTGCTGCGCCATGCGCTTTACTCCACACACCTGGAAATCCCCCCGCCTCCAGCCCCACTGCGGCGCAGCAGCGGGGGGGTTTCTCGGGATGGCTTTGAACTTGGCTGTTCGTCCCCGCCGGTTGCAGTGTGGGCTCGTGGTACCAGGCTGTGGTCAGAGCAGCCATCCCCTAATGAAACAGCACGCCAGCACCTCGGGCAGCCCACGCTGGTGCTGCCTGTTGGTCAAGCTTTCACCATTCTTAAATGGATGGTGTTTAAAAAAAAAAAAAAAAAGGAACATGGAGCACCTGCTCTCCCTGCTCTGTGGGTCACTGAATGCGGTGTGAAGAGGGATTGACTGCTTTAGCATCTCTGGGATTTTTCATTTTATAAAATCAAAATTCACTAAAAATGTCTGGCTGGGAACTAGGTCTCATAACTCCTTTTTTTTTTTTCCCAGGACTAGCTTTACAGTGAGCAGTGACTAGGTGATGATGGGGAGGCTGAGGTGGCTGTGGGAAGGGCTGGGAAGGGGGTGCAGGAGGGGAAAGGCTGTCCCCAAGCTCAGCCCCAAAGCTGCCAGTGGCTCTGCAGGTCCCTGGGCATTCACGGGGGTCCTGGCAAGCGTGTGGATGGCGGGCTGTTGGGGTGGGATTCAGAAAGTTGTTGCTTCAGTGACGGAGTAGAAAGTTGAAAGAGATTTTAGTCTATGTAAACCTGTACTGTCACCCATGGCTGCATCAGTCCCTGCCCCTTTCCCATGCAGCCGTCCATGGTGTGAGCACGTCTGGCACAGGGAGGGTCCAGAGCTGGGGGCAAACACCCACGGCCGGTGCGAAGAGGACTGGAGGTGATGCCTTTGCAAACGAAGTTTCCTTGGGTGCCACTTGCCGAGGGGAGGGAGAGGAGAGCTGGCGTGGCAGGAGCCGGCAGCACCGCGCCCCCAGCTGCTCTCCTCTCCGATTGCTTTCCCCCAGCCCAGACTAAAGCGGTTTTCAGCCCGTGTGCCACACCTGGGCTTGACCTCAGTCTGCCAGTCTCAGCACGCTGCGCGCCCCACCAGTCTCATCTGCCCTGCAGAGCTGGGCCTGGTGTCAGCCCCCGCCGCCGGCAGCAGTGCGGCCGCAGCCCCGCACGGCAGCGTGAGCCTGGGCGCTCTCAGCTCTCAGGATTTTTAGCTTGGGGGACATGCGCTGCCGCAAAGCTTTTCGCACCCGAATAGCACCAGCTGTCAAACTCCTTCTGTCAGATCTGTGGGGTCTGGTGAGACCCAGGGAGCGCTCCCGGAATCCCGGCTCTTGGCCCCATCCTGCGGGCAGGGCTGGGGGCTCGGCGGGGGGGTACGGCCAGAGCCGTGTTGGGGGCTGCGGGGAGGAGGGGGCAGGAGGGGCTGGATCCTGGGGGAGGGAGAGCAGCGCTTCCCCGGGGCTGCAGCCGCATCCCCACACCCTGCCAGGAGGCAGGTGCTTTGCTGATTCACAGGGCCCCGGGCACTCACCCTGGGGAGGGGGAACATCAGGGGCTCGGGCTGGAGCTGGAACTTCAGCACTGAAATACAGAAACTTTTCCAGAGGAGTAATAATTTCACAGCAAAATCAACACAAGTGCTTTAGGGGTTTGTATTTTTGTTAATTTTTCTTTCTTGTCTTTTTTTTTTTTAAGGAGAACATACTTCAAGTCAGAAAAATTCTGCTGAATAGACACTAGAGACCGAATCCCCTCTGGGTATTTCTTCATGCACTGTCGGAGCTAACCCAGCAGCCCTGTGCTCTGTAGCTGTCACCGTGATCTTCTAATCAAATCCCAGAGATGCTGCCTGATGCCCAGATACCCAGGTGCAGCCCCTGCCTGAGCAACCGGGGCAACACTCCATTCTGGGGGCAGGGCGTGTGTTTCTGTTGCGAGCAGAGCCCTCAGCTCCCTGCAGCCCTGTTCCCAGGGTCAGGACCATCCTCAGTCCCGAGAGGCTGCGGAGAAGCAGGGACAGATGAAGGGTTGGGTGAAGCCGAATTGAAATGCTGCCTCCAAGGTCGTGAAGGTGGGGAATGAAACAGCCAGGAGACACACACTGAGCTTGTGTGTTTTAGGTGATCTTCAGAAGGGCCAAATCCCTTTGTGAAAGGGGAATCTGCTCCCTGTTATGGGGCTGAGCCCCCACACACTGGATGCTGGTGCCTTCTGCTGCCTTTGGTTGGGGGGAGCAGGCAAGCAGGAGGGAACGCTTTGCACACCCATTTGCAAAGAGGCACCGAGAAAAGGGGAATTTGGTCATGAGTGGTGGACAAGCCCAGAATACAGCACGGAGGAGCCACATGAGACCAGCGTTAGGCACCCGATCTAACCAGAAATCCTCTGGTCGGTCCATTAGAGCTGCCCAGCCTGTCAGCACAGGGAGAGGGAAGCTCCTGAGGAGACTGAAGGATGATGAATATTAGTGAGGGCAGATACATCTCAGGTGTTCCACAGATGGTGGCAATGAAGGAGGGCAGGACCTCAGGGCCAGGGGATGTTCACAGACAGACCCCTGGGAAGTGAGGAGCCATTCTGGGTTGGTGGAGCCTTGTGGCTGTCATCCCGAGGTGCTCGAGCAGCTGGTGGGATAGTGCGAGGTGCCTGCAGGATGGTGGTGCTGGGCCTGCTGTTAGACCGGGAGGAATTGGTTCCTGCAGCAGAGGTGTGCCAAGGACTTACCTCCTGGGGTTGTCACAGCTCGCTGTATGACTGTCCTTGCTTTGTTTCAGTGTCTGAACTGCAGAGCTGGGTTGGTTATCTTGGAAGCTGCTGTGCTTGGAGACACTGTGGGAGGAATTGGAGGACCCTTCCATCGGGAAGATCCCACCCCACGGTGGGACACCCGTGTCATGGGCATGGCTTGCTGGGGAGCCATGCAGATGCTGGCAGACGGGTTCACTGCTCCAGATGCTTCTTGGTTTAGATGCCAGAAAAGGGTGAGTGGGAAACATCCCTTTAAAACCCTGAAGGAATGAAATGCAGGTTGGAAGCCATCCAGTGGGGCACCTGCAAAGTGTTTCCCTCCCCATGGCTTTCCCTTTCACCCTGCTAGGCCACGGGTGCCCCTTGCGCAGCCCCAGCACCCCTTCCCAAACACCCCCCCTGCTCCCATCCATGTGTCCTGGAAGAGCCATCAGAGACCCTCAGGGGCACTTGTTTCCCCATGTGGCTTTTCTCTGGAAATGCTCAGTGCTTCCCCTCTTCTTCTCTTGCTGTTGAATTTCCCATTGCAGAGTGTGCCTTTTGCTGTCAGAGCTGCCTGGGAATGGCACCAAAAAGCCACGGGGAATCTCTTCTACGCCATCAGGCACGTAGCCACAGACACATGTGGAGGGAAATGCAGCCTGTAGCAGCAAACAGCCAGAACGCAGATACATAAACAGGCACAAATAAACAGGCTCACAGCCCCCAGTAAGCCTGAAACACATCCACACAGGGAGATGCTTTAGCAAGCCCGTACGGAGGCGCTCAGATGCAGAAAAATGCACGTGCACACAAAGGGCTTTTCCCCTTCCGTGCAGCTACAGCAAGAGCAAACACAAAGATGGGCCACCGATGCCTTGAACACCCATACACATGCTGCCCTATGCAAAGGTCTCTCTTGGTTTGAGTTACTCTGGCTGAAATTACATGTGTTGCCAAGATCCCGAAGCTGAAGGTACTTGCAAGCCTGCCCTTGCCCAATTTCATGCCTTTCACAGGCTTTTTCACTTAGTGAAAGGCTGGCTAGGGGCTGCACAAGGGTGGCCAGAAAACTGCTGGCCAAGGAAAGGGTGTGAGAAGGGGAGATGAAGTCTAATTAGCAGCATTGCCTTAATTGAGCAGAGGAAGGGGTGGAGGTCTGTGGTTTTTTGTGGGAAAATGTTGGTTTTCTCCTGATGCATGGTTTTTCCAGCATTACCTGAACAGCTATTGACAGCCTGGCTGGCCTTTGCACACCATGCCAAGATGGGAAGGTGTTTGGCTTGGCTCCGGAAGGAATGATTTTACATAGAAATGTCTCCCAGGGTCTTCTCCCTGGGATGAGGATACTCTGGAGTGGGAGAAGAGTGGGTTTGGGTGCTGCCGTGCCGCTTGGGAGCGGGGTTTAAGTTTAAGCTTAAGCTGTGAGTGGTGTGGCAGGAAGATTGAGACCTGCAAATGTGACTTTGTTTCATAAGGAAAAGAGCAAAAAGAGTTGAAAGTCCCTGTGAAGGAAAAGGCAAAGCTAGGAAAAAAGAAGGCTGCTTTTATTTTTAAATTCTGTAATTTTAAATGTTTCCCTTTGAGCAGCTCACAGAACTTTATGTTGACTTTGGCTCTTCAGGCAAGAGTGAGGTTTGGGTCAGACCTCAAAATATTTTTCAATCAAAAGTAGCATCAAACGGGCAATAACACAAGACTGTGAGTGTCGAAACCTGATATTTTCTAGTGCTTTTTCCTCAGCCTTCCCCTATTCCCCCTGCCCCAAACCCATCCAGATTTTGCAAAGCTTGGAGTGCCTTGCCAAGGCAGTTGCAATGACAGGTTTTTGTGGGGCTGGTTTCTGCGCTGCCTGGTCCCCAGTCCCACTGTGCACACCCCTCCTTACGAAGCCCCTTCTCTGGTGTCTGTGGGCAGCCTGAGCTGAGCCCGAGCCCACCCGGGCTGCGCAGAGCTGTTGTGCCCCAGCCAAGGCTGCAGGTGAGACCCCGCCGGCCCAGCGCGGTCTGGGGAGTGCGAGGGAGAGAGCAGGGGTGGGGGAGAAACCCCTCCCTGCAGCACCGAGAGCCTGCCAGCTGCCTTTATCGCGTTCTTTGCTGATGTTTACTCTGACCTGGAGCCAGCGCTGCCGCCGTACCCGTTACAGCTGCGCTTGATGTTCGGGGGCTGTTTCACCAGCACGTGCCTCCTTGTGCAGACGCTCGCAGCAAAAGGGCACGAGCCTCCCAACGGGACCAAGGCTGTACCTTCCCTCGAGCTGCACCCCCTGCACATGCTCCTCAAATCGCCAACAGCCACCTCGCCCCGCGCTTTCCCGGCGGGTGCCGGGGCTCGCAGGCCAGGCTGCTGTAATGCCAGACAGTGCCTGGGCAAACGCCCCGAGCTAGGACTTGCTGCCTAATTGAATTAGGATCCAAGGAAATTAACTTATTTTTAAAAGTTATGTTCAGGGTGTGGGCCATTCCATTTGAGACCCCTCTGTTGCTGCCAAGGAGCAGCCTGGCAGGGATGTATTTGTATGCCCTGCCTGCATCCCTGCCTGCTTTGCCCTGGGATGTGTGTGGGGGGGAGCAGCTCATCTGTGGTTCAGACTGTCCTGCCACCACTCGGTGCTGCACCGCCCAGGAAATGAGTACCTGTGGGTGTAGGATCTGTGAGTCCTCATCCCAGGTCTCTAACAGCTGCAGAAAATCGAGTCAAGAGGAGCAGGGCAAGCACAAAACGATCTCCGTGGTGAGGGACTTGCTGAGCCCGCTGTGTCCCAGTTCCCTGCCTGCCCATCCCACCCCCACAGACCCACCTGCATCCATCCTCAGGGACTGGCCTCCTCCCTGTGGAACCCTTCCCTTCTATCGCTTGTCTCACCGTGCATCGTGGTGAGATGTCTGACGTGTCCATCACATGTCTTGATGTCTCTCCCTGCCAGCCCCTATTTAGGATTTCCCAGCCTCTTGCTGCGAGCTGGGTCCTTCCCCTGACGCAAGCAGACGTGCCTCCTGCTGTGTCTGTCCCAGCTGGAGCTGCATTGCACTTGGGGGTACCGCTGCCTGCATTCGGGACTCTTGGCTGTCCAGGTGGGGTTAAACACGGGTTCAAACATTTACAGCCTCAGGGGAAGCTGCCCTCCTGCCTGAGACTGCCAAAGCACTTCAGAAACGCTGTCCTGTGTCCTGCTGCAGAGGTGGTTTGTCTGGGGGATGACCCAGAAAGAGGAGAATTCCAATCCCTCAGGTTTCCTGGGCCCTTCCACGCCACCCGTGCAAACGTACTGACATCCACGTCCCCAGCGACAGCGGGAGCAGAGCAGGAACGGGGCTGGAGCAGCGGCTGGTGCAGGGGGGACGACAGAAGGGCTGAGTGAGGGTTTAAAGGCAACTAAAACTTAGAGCAAAGAAGCTGCGGTTTGATTTGAACATGTTTGCTTGCAGGGGCTGCCTGGCTGTCACTGGTGGGGGACAGGGACACCATGCTGTACTTGTGGATGCTGCTGGTGACAGTGGCACTGGGGGCCGTGGGTGTGGCTGGCGCCAGTTTGACCACAGGCTGGACACTGGGGATAGTGCCGGTGCCAGGGGATGTGGCCGTGGGCACAGGGCTGGGGCTGAAGGTCATCACCTGTGGGTCAGGGGGACAGTGTGGGGCAGAGGGACCATGGGGGGTATGGGGATGTGAAGACAGTGTGGGGCATGGGGACACAGGGGGCACAGGGA
>NW_020799178.1:11825-19802 GCF_003259725.1 Athene cunicularia | reverse complement strand
CTCGAGTCATTCAATGGCCTTTTTGGGGTGAGGGTCCCAAAACTGAGCCCACTCATCAAGGGGCGGCTTCACCAGTGCCGAGCCCAGGGCTCAGATCCCTTCCCTGTCCCTGCTGGCCACACTAGTGCTGATACAAGCCAGGATGCCACTGGCCTTCTTCCAATTGCTCCAAACAGTTATAGCAGCACATCATCTCCCAAGGGCCTGGCACAGGTGTGCCTGGGATGGGGTCAGATGAGAACAAGAACAGAGTTGCACGTTGGTCAAGTTCTTGTGCGACTGCTGGAAGGCACCAGAATACTTTGTTGTTTGAGCTGGGCGTGAGCAAAAGGGATCTGACAGAAGTCAATTATCTTGGACCCTATAAATTGCAATCCCAAGAGAGACCCTTTGAGCTCTCCTGGATTGCAGTGGCCTGTGACCAGCATCTCCCCTGAGCTGGGAGCCTCTCGGGTATCAAAACCTTTACGGTTTTTTATTAATTCTTAATCCCTCCTAGTAATTACAACTTTTCTCTGGTGTATGCCTCCTCAGCTCTAGCTGAGGAGCTCTAGCTGAGGACAGGAGCTGTTTCATATTTAAATAGTATTCTATCTGGAGTGGTCTCCTGGGAGCTGTTGGTCTTGAAGGCTGAGGTTTAATTCTCTGCACCACTAACTAGATCAGGAAAATAACAAGGAAGATGGAAGCAGAAGGTTTGTAGGGGCGTCTTACCAAACATGTCTTCTCTTGCTTTAAGAGTAGTATGGTGGGCCTGCTGTGATTCAGAAGCATTCATTTCTTAGGGAGATAAAGAGGAGGGAGAGAAATAATTGCATTTTTATCCCCAGATAACACAGTATCCCCTTCTACAGTAACACAGTAAGAGAAGGAAGTGGAAAGTATGAGTCCAAAGATTCCACTTGATTTAAAAGCAGAGAAGTTCCTTGGCTGGGAGACCTGACAGAGCGGGCAAGGGGGAGAGGTCATGACTACAGTCTCATTAAACTTTTCCGTTGAAATTGCTCTTAGTGATAACAGGAGACTGCAGTTTATCCCACGTAGACTGATTAAATGTCATGACAGTTTGTTTAAATGTATTTGGGCCCCCGGACTGACAGCTCCTTGGAGCCGTCAAGCAGAGAACCCACAAGGGACATGTAACTCTGCTGGTTGTAAGCTGTGTACAGGACCTGGCTCAAGAGGTAACGAGGAAACAGCCATTCAGTTGCAGAGACCAAATGTACTCAAACTCAATGCTTTACAGTCATGAAACAGCCCCCAAATCCCTTAAGACTCCACTGTTGGTGGGGTTTTCGTTTTGAAGTGGAGAAAGCTTGTTAACAGGGAATGAGCAGGAGGGGCAGAGGGTACAAGGCTTGCAGGAGGCTTGGAGACTGTTCAAAGACCTTGTGTGAGCAGTTCAGAGTAAATGTTTTACCACCTGTCAAAACCATAGCTAAAATCCTGTCAGAGAACAGCCGTGTGGTTGGACAGCAGAGTAATGAATGCTTTTAGAAGGGGAGGAAAAAACATGCCCCTTGAAGAAACTGAAGGCTCTTCAAGAACTTAACCCTTGTTGGATAATATCAAAGGGTCAAAAGCTAGAAAACAGACAGAAAGAATGACAGAAAGTTATTCCCCAGATTTCAATGATTCCATGTGCCTGTTGTGCTCCTCATGACAATGCTTTCTGAGCGTATGGTCATTAGTTTCTTCATCTTGTGAAGTTTCTGAAGACCTGACAGAAAGCTGTTGCTGGCTGAGGTGTGACTGTGTCTGTTCCCTGCTGCCCTGCTGGTGGTTGCTTCACTGGAGTGAAGGTAACTAGAAATAACACATCACAGCTGGGGGCTGGAGTTGTTCCTTTATGCTCATTTGATACCTAAATCCAGCCTGGTTTAAGCCACCCTGGAGAAGCTGCAGTAGGCTGATGCTGAAACCTTGCGTCTGGTTCTGGACTTGCGCAGGGTCAGAGGGGTTCAGAGCAGAGAGGGGAGCTGATGGACTTCAGCCTGTGGTTTCTGTGTACAGAAGAGCGAGCATTTGAACTTGCTTCAGCAGACTGTACCAAATGCACTTTAGATCCCTGTTACAACTCTTCTGCCGCAGTTTTCCCAAACTTCTGTCGTGAACTCCACGCTGCTGTGCAAGTGTCTCTAGTGCGTGCTCTCACTCTTCTTCAGGAGAGAGCCGTGGGCAGTGGAGGAGATGGTATGGCAGGAGCTGCTTTTTTCAAGCTACAACTTGAGAACGTGAATGGGAAGTTGTTTTGGGTTTGCACTGTTATGTTCAGTATGGTCCTGAGGTGCAGGTGCTGGGTTCGGGGTCTCAGACCGGCTCCCCAGAAAGAGCCTTTCCTGTGCCATGGAGAGGAAGAGTCTCAAAGAATAGAGCTGCAGTCGCTAGTGCTTGTCTCCGAGCTGTTTCTATTCTCAACCCCTGAATATGGGAAAGAACCTGCTTCTTCCCGTCAGTCAGGGCAAACAGACTTTGCTCTGAGGTGGTTTTAATTGCTTTCCTTGTTCTAATGATGGAACGGTAGAGCCTTCCATCTCTGCTTGCACAGTGCCATGACTGTCCACGCTTTGGTTTCCGTTCCTCAGGCACTGCTTCTGCTCCCTCTGAGGCTGTGGTCATGGCTAAATTGCCTCCTTACAGCACACCTTTTTCTCTGAAGTCTCTTATTTTTCATGTCATCTTAAAAACACCGCTGCAGGAGTCACGCTGCCCTCCTCTTCCTGCCAGGTCGCATTCCAACCTTAGTGAAGGTTATTTCTTCAACATTATTTCTGTCCTCTCTATTTTTTTTTTTTTTTTTTTTTTTTTACGTTTTCTCTCAAGGGTGTAAAGTTTTATTCTGCGCTGCAAATGGGCTGCAGACTGAGATGAAAAGAGGGGAGTTTCAATCGAAATGCATAAGCCAGAAAAGAAAGGAGAAATTGAAAGTGTTAAACAGTGAAAGTAAAGAGGCAGATTTTTAGTTAACAACCCCTAAATGGTTTGTGTAAAAGCTCGGAAAACACTGTTACTTATGGGTGGAAAAAAGCCACAGTTCCTGTCCTTAAAATGTCAGTTTAGCATCATGGACACCTTTACAGAAAACACTATTCTCCTCTAAGCTTTTCTTCCAAACCAACAGGTTTCCCCATCAGGCTGGTGGTGCTGCAGTAGATGCAATTATTCCTGCCTGGTGAAGGTGACTGTTCCGGGTCTTGGTCTTCTCTTTCATTTTACTGTCCTGTGTCCACAGCAGGGGTAAATGTGCTTATGAAGAGGAAGGTCAAGGTTGCAGGTGTCAAGCTAGAGCCTGAATTTGGGTCACCTTTCTTACCCCCGATCCCCTGTGGCTTTTGGCCAAGGCAGCTGCTCTGCTTTGGCCACAGTCCCAGATCTTTAGGTGCCTCATGTTCCCAAGGCACCTGTGGGAGTCAGGGCAGCCTAAATTCCCACGCAGGCACCTGATGCCTTCAGAGGATTCAGCTCTGTGTGCCTCGGGAAGCTCTACCTGTATGCCTGGTCTGCCCAGGCTTATTCTCCATGGAAAGAAAATGAGCTTGTCTTTTCTCCACAGCTTGAGTTGTCCTTGACTGTCCTTGAGCACTTTGAGCCTGTTTGGCCCTTCTGGGAAAGGGATCGTATTCCTCAGATGAAGCATAACGCTACTTCACGTTTTCTGTGCTCCCTTTACAAATGACAGCCTGGAGCTTTGAACCTTGTTATTAATGATAAAACCCAGTGATTAAAGGCAGCAAGTTTTATTATTATTTAATCAGGACACTCGCTCAGTGCTCTCGGTGAGATGAGATGTTGCAGGAACCAATAGAGAGCTAAGCTCAACAGTGACGCTTCTCCTTTGCCTGTCTGTGACTTTACTTTTTGACTAAGTTGCAGATCTTACATCTTTTATGAGGGTGAGGAAAGGATACAAACAGTTTAGCAACTGGTTTCTATTGTCTGTCTGCTGAGGAAGTGTCTTTTCTGTGGCAAGATGGATGATGATGCCTGGACTCTTTTGATCCTCTGCAAAGGGATTAATCTCATTCTTTAGTTCTCCTTGCTAGGGATGAAGGCAAGGATGGAGTTAAAGAGTGTGATGGGGGGTAAATAAGCTCCTGAACTCCATTCTCCTGACTGAGCAGGAATCCAGTTAAGGTTATCTGACAATAAAAACGATCCTATGCTGTCCTGGTTGTGTTTGGGTCCTTTTCCTGACAGCCATGTCTGCGTTACAGAAGAGAATAATTTGCCTTCAGTTCTCTTCTTGGCGGCTTTTCTTGATAGAGTAGCTAAGATAAAAGCTGGGCCAAAATAATGTTCCCTTAGACATCTTAATCTTAGAGTGGCGAGAAGCCCTGAGTGGGATCAGTGCCGTCACTACTCCAGTGGAGCTGCAGCTCCCAGCTCAGATCTCCAGCAATTACTGGGTCCTTCCTCTTACTGCGAGCAATATCAAATCCATGGCACTTGTCTCCATGTGGAAGGACAGCAGCAAGTGCATGCCTCTAATTCAGCACAGGCTCAGTTCTGGATATTAAAGCAATGGCATTGCCCCTGAATAGGTACGAATGTTATTTCTATTAAGTAGTGGTTTAATTTCCAGCTTGGCCTTTACCAACACAAGGAGTGACCCTTCATCACAGTCTTCCTCTGAGCAGTGGGGTTCCTCTGGTTGGATATGACTCAGCTGGGAGAAGCACCTCTAACTTTTGACCCTATGGAAATAATCCTGGGGAGAAAATGAACGGTTCCTCAGTAAATTGAAGCCCACATGGCCCTTGCTAACTTGGAGGACCTGCAGCCACTGAATCTTTGTTAAGGTACAATCATTTGAAAGTCCTAAAAGTGTGTCCTGATGCCGGAGATAGCTTTGCAGAAAGGATGATGGTGTGTGGAGGTCAAGTCCAAATTAGCTAACGCTGGAGAGGAGGAGGAGGCTGCAGGGGCCTGCACACCCCCGTCCCCTGGGCAGGGCATTCAGCGGGTCTGCCGGGGGTGTCCGACCCCAGCTTCTGCCTCCCCCTGTGGCCACAGCACGGCTTCCCCAGCCCCACGCGGGAGCCTCGGTTCCTGGCAGCACCCAGGCTGCTGGCACAACTCGCCTCCTGCCCACCCCCTGGGGTTCCCTGGCCTCGCGATCCATGCAGAACCTTGCGGGGAGGGCAGAGGGCTGACCTTCAGTAGGGAGAGCCGCGAGCTGTCGAGCAGGAGGGTGATGGGTTTCTGGTTACAGGGGGACCTGCGGGCTCCGACCCATGGCTGCTCACTACAGCACGTCGCGCGTCATGGGGGGCACAGGTGCCCCCCAGGGGCCCATCCCTGGATCGTCAGCATCCAGGACCCCTGGCAAGCAGGCACGGGGCATGTGTGCAGAAGGTCGCTCATCAGGGCAGAGCGGGTTCTGACAGCAGCACACTGCTTCCTCGAGGCCAGGGAAGGAGGGCCAAGAACGGGGATATCCCCCAGCACTCGCGGGTCCCCCTTCTGCAGCACCACGTGCTACTCCCGTCCCCTTTCCCTGCCGTACACCCAGTGCCCGGGCACTGCAGAGCCCGGCTGAGAGGTTGCTCAGGAGAGAGCTGGGCTCCTGCCATGGCTTCCTATAGCCTCCAGCTCGACACGCCTCGAGCCCAAGGCACACAGGGGCAGTCTGAGCCTCCGTAGCGCTGCTTTCCTCTGCCCCGTGTGAAGCAGAGGGCAGTGACCTGGTGGGCTGCAGCAGCACGTGGCTGGGCTCCCTCTGAGCCCCCTCCCCATCTGCCTTCCAGGCACGTTGCCATGTGGAACGTGGTGGTTGGGGCCACCCACTTCACTCAGCCGGGCCCAGAGACCCATGTTCGCGGCACTAAGCGGCTGCTGGTTCACCCACGCTACAGCAACGTCACCAAGAGGAACGACGTTGCGCTGCTGCAGTTGGACCACCCTGTGCAGTGCGGCTGCTACGTCCAGCTCGCCTGCGTGCACGACAGATGTCTGCGACTGTCGGAGCTGACGACGTGCTACGTCAGCAGCTGGGGGGCCACGACGGCGAGAGGTGATTTCCCAAAGAGTCTTCACATCCCGAGTGCGAGCTCAGCACACGGGGAGGCGGGCTGGGCTTCCTGACAGCAGAGGCGAGAGCCAGAGCCCGCCTGCGGGGATGTGTGCCCGTAGAGAGATGGGCTTGGCCCAGCGCCCATGGCAAGAGTGCAGGGCAACGCCGGGACAGCGCCTGTCAGGCTACAAAGCCAAACCCCAGGGAAGGGTGGGGTTCACCCAGACAGGACGGGAGACCTGGCAACCTGCTGCCGGGCATGAATTCCTTTCCGTGCTCGCAGCCGCAGGACCAACAGACGTCCCGCAGGAGGCCCAGGTCCGCCTCATCGAGCTCAACCTCTGCAACAGCAGCCGGTGGTACTGCGGAGCCGTCCACCCCCAAAACCTCTGCGCTGGCTACCCGGAGGGCGGCATCAACATCTGCCAGATAGGAGCCTGCGACAAGGCAGCGCCCAGTGGCACCGGTAGAGCCCTACAGCCGCCCAGACACACCCCAGCACAGGCTTTGCCTGGCCAGTCGCCCTCCCACCACCGCTGGGTCCCCACCGCTGCTGGGGCTGCCCTTCCCCAGCTGCAGGTCCTGGCCCAGGGCCCCACTTGTCCCGAGGCCCGAGACTCTGCCCAGAAAGCCCACCCAGTGCTCCTGGCAGCACCGAGGTCCAGCTCCCAGCCCTGGATAATCCCTCTTGCAGGGGGACAGAGGTGGTCCTCTCGTCTGCAAAGACAAGAGTGCTGACTACTTCTGGCTCACTGGGGTGACCAGCTGGGGGAGAGGCTGCGCCAGAGGGAAACGGCGCGGAATCTACACCTCCACTCAGCACTACTACCAATGGATCCTGCAACAGATGGGATTGTATTCGACACCAAGGGCTGCTCCAACATCATGGGCATGGAGTCCTTCTCTCACCGCTTCAGCTCCTTTTCAGAGGCCCAGCCCAACACCAGCACAGTCGGGCTGGTTTAGCTCCTGCCCCTTTCCCCTCCAGAAGCTGCTGCAGATCCTAAAAGCAAAAAGGGCTTGAGCAGCAGGAGGAAGAGGATCCAGCGCAGGCGGAAGTGGACCAGAGCCATCTCCTGTTGGGACGCTCACTGCCTGCGGACCCAAAGGCAGCCTCCGTGTCAAAGGCCTGCTCGGTCCTGCCCACGCTCCTCTGAGCGCACACAAACGCTCAGGCTGACTTAGTTCTTGAAATAAAGTTGCCAAGTTTCCCAGCTAACCACGCTGCAGTCCAATTCAGTCTCCTCTGCAAGGCCAGGACGTCCATGCCTGGCACCTGCAGGATGAGGCTGCAGGCAGCCATGTCGGGCCCAAGGGGAAAGAGTCCCTCCAAAGGGCTGAACCCAGGCTGTTCACAGAGGGAGGTGCTCAGAGCCACCCGGCACAGAGAAGACGGGCACATCGGGGCCACAGAGGGGATAGGAAAAATCAGTGTGACACGCAAAGAGCTCTGGGGAAAGTGCACACACCCACACACCCTGAGTGCGCACACACTCACACACACACACACACGCACACGCACACACGCAGAAGAAGCGTGTGCACATGCAGGTTGCAGCCGCCCACAAGCCCCGCATGCATGCTTGCCAGCAGAGCAGTTTAGCTGAGGGAGCAGAGCAAAGGATCCTCCTGTCGCTGACCCCTTGACAGTCTGCAGCTGCTTTCCATCCCTCATCGCCACCCAGACTGAGAAGGCTGAAGGGGTTCAGTTCTCCTGGAGTCAGGGCCGGATAACGGGCACTTGTCACCGCACACCTGCACTTCGGACTTGTCCTCATCTGACTGACACCACCACTGCTGTGTAACACAACGCAACACCCAAAGTCTCTCCTAACACGCGATAACCACGCCTAGAGGGCGCAGCTCATGAAACAGCAGGGCCAGACCTGAAACAGAGCTCTGCACAGGGCTGGGGGAACGGGGAGGAAGATGCCGTGCTGGAAGCACTGGGCTCCTGAAGCTAA
>NW_020799178.1:4251-11775 GCF_003259725.1 Athene cunicularia | reverse complement strand
GACAGAAAACACCTTCTGAGCAGCGGGTGCAGAGAGTGCAGCACCCTCAAACCCCCAAAGCAGCCAGGTCAGCCCCCCAGACACCCAGCATCTCCCCGCAGCACCTGCAGCCACGTCTGCAGCCCAGCCCTGCTGTCAGGAGTCCTCTCGGGCTGGGCGGGTCAGCGCCCGCATGTGGGGGTGCTGATGTCACTGTTTCCATAGTAACCCGCCAAGGGTGTCCCTGCCCAGATATGGGGGTGAGATGTCACAACGGCCAAGGTGACACCACCACAGCTGTCCCTGCCCACATATAGGGGTGCTGATGTCACAATGGCCGCTGTAACCCACGGCAACAAGCCTATAAAAAGGGTCGCTGGGCTCCAGCCGTGCGTCAGTGCGACCTGGGAGGTGAGGAGAGGGCAGGGGAGGGATGCGGCTGGTCGGGGGCTGCCGAGGAAGGAGAGGGGGGGGTCCCACACCTCGGGGTGCTGGGGCTGTGCTGAGAGCTGACCCGCACCCCGCTTCTCCCTCAGAGTCAGCCAAGGAGCATCTGGGAGAGACACCCCGGTGCTGCTGAAACAGGGACGCTCCCAACACGCGCTGAGGACGTGCGCCATGTCTGAGAGGCGAGAGGAGGAGTCCCCCGACTCGACGGAGCAGGGTGAGAGCAAAGTTTCCCTCCCACAGCACAGCAGAGGGGCTGTCGTGGCGGTCAGTGTGGGGCTGAGCGCGGAGACAAGGGGAGGCAGTGCCTGCGATGCCCCTTCCTCGCCATGGCCCCCAGCCCTGCCCCTCAGCCCCTCAGGGACGGAGCAGGGCCCTGGGGACAATCCCTCAGGGACTCTTCCCCCAGCCCCACAGAGGTGCTCATTCCCGATGGCATTTGTTCTCTCCCCTCCAGCGTGTGTGCTGTGTGGCCAGAGTGCAGTGGACCAATTTCTCTGCGGGCAGGAAGTAAATATGGAATTCTTCCGTGCCCATTTCTTTTGCACAGTGAGTCCCCCTGGGCACCCTCCTGCTGGCTGACATGCTGTACCAGCCATGCTCTCCTCATCACTCATCCTCTCATGTTTTCTCTTCTGCAGCTATTTGCCAGCAAGTTTTTTTACTGTCAGGATGATCAATCAGGGGCGCTTAGAGTGGTCACTGAGGACATTCGCCACATGATCGACCGGGCAGTGCAGGAGGTGAGGACCTGGCCCTATCAGGGATATTTGTGTCAGAGAGGTTTGGGGGAGCTTATCCCAGAGCCCAGGAAAGAAATCCCAGCCCCTCCAAGCAGCTCCGGGACAAAAGCCTTGCTCCCAGCACCTCCACAGAGCTCCAGCCCAGGAGCCTCGTGCGCCGGGCGGATCTGTGGGCTGTGGCCCAGCAGCGGCCACATCCTGCGCCCTGCCCGGAGGCGTGGGGCTGGCAGGAGAGGCCCTGAGGCCGCCGCTGACGGGGGCTGCTCTGCTCTTTGCAGCGATGCTTCATCTGCGGGGAGAGCGGGGCCGCCATCACCTGCTGCCAGGAGGGCTGCGACCGCAGCTTCCACCTTCCCTGTGCCATCGAGGGTGAATGCATCACCCAGTACTTTCTTCCATACAGGTACTACTTCTCCCCAATTTGCCCCCACAAGGGAACCACCCAGCACTTCACCTCACCGGTCCCTTCCCTCTTCCCCCCAGGTCCTTCTGCAAGGAACACCGCCCAGAGCAGGAGGTGGAGGCAGCTCCAGAGGAGGACACCCAGTGCCTCATCTGCCTGGAGCCTGTGGAGGACAGAAAGTCCTTCCACACCTTGGTGTGCCCGGCCTGTAAACACGCCTGGTACCACCGGGTCTGCATCCAGGTAGGAGCCGTCCCCTCGCCCCCGCGACACGGCAGGAGCTGGGCAGCACAAGGGCCTCACTCCTGCTCCTTTTGTCTCCACTGCAGGGCCAGGGTCGGTACAACTCTATTAGTACCTTCAGCTGCCCTCACTGCAGAGACAGAAATGACTTTGTCGAGGACATGCTCACCATGGGCATACGAGTCCCCATGAGGTTGGTGTCCTGCCGGCTCACAGCACAGGAGGCTGCAAGCCCTGTGCCATGCCTGGGGCTGCCCCTGCAGTCCTGCCCCTCCGCTGTCCAGTCTGCCTGGGCTTCAGCTTCACGGAGGAGCTGGAAACCGGGCAGGGGGGAGGAGCAGGGCTGCCCTGCATCGGCCCTATGCCGGGGCAACAGTGGCTCAGCCATTTCCCTTTCTCCATCAGATTGCCATCACAGGACAACAGGCCTCCAGTCGAAGCAGTAGTCCAGAGGCACAGCCGCTGCGATGCCCGTGAGTGCCTTTGTCCCACAGGCAGGGAGCACGCAGAGGAGCAGGGGTAAGTTTGCAAAGCAGCACCCTGGGCTCTGCACAGGATCTGTCTCGCCAAGAGCTCAGAGCAGGACTGAGAACAGGAGCTGTGCTGCTCAATCCCGTGCTGCAGTCACTTTGTTCTCATAGCCATGAACCCTTTTGCTTCCCCAGGCCCTGGGAAATGCTCCTGTGCGGCTCCTGCGCTGCCGTGGGCACCCACCGGTGCTGCTCCAGCGTCAGCACCACCAGGACCAGCTGGGTGTGTGAGATCTGTGCTGGCCAGGGCACCGGTAAGAGGCAAAGCACCTTCATGCCCCTGGGCTGGGGCCAGCGCCCAGGCAAGGCCTGGCAGCGGGTGCCCAGGCTGGGCTTGGCAGAGCCTCTCTGCCCCAGGAGGGCTGGGGGCACTGCTCTGGCCTCTGCACTGTGGCCTCTGTGCCCCTGACCGTCCTGCTTCCCCTTACAGACTCGAGTGACAGCGCAGAGATCGCTGGCTCTGGCGATGGCAGCAGCTCGGGATCGGGGTCATCCCACCGCTCGCCAGCACCAGAGAGCAGCAGCCCCAGCTCTGGTAGCCAGGTGTCATCGGGGTCATCGGACTCCCAAGTGGTGCAGGGCAGCAGCAGCAGCAGCTCCAGCTCACCTGGGCCCGAGCACAGGCAACGCCGCTCCCGGGTGCAACGTCAGGCCCAGACGCCCTACAGCCGGCCCAGAACACGCCGGGAGAGGGGCCACGCGCCAGCACCAAGGGCTGAGGGCAGCACCCCCGGCCAGGCAGCGCTGGGGACGTCCCAGGGCTCCCCAGTGCCGGAGAGCAGCAGCCCCAGCACCGCCAGCCAGCTGCCAGCGGAGTCCTCCTGCCCATCTCCAGCGCTCGAGAGTGGCAGCAGCTCCAGCCCTCTTGGGCCCGTGCGGAGGAGGCACCGCTCCCGCATGGAACGTCGGGCCCAAAACCCTTACAGCCGGCCCGGACGCAGACGTGGGACCAGCCGTGCGCCGTCCCCACGTGATGGGTCTGATGCCCCTCCACCAGCGCAATAAAGTTGACTGTTGGTCTCTGCCCTGGGAGATTCCACGCTCATTTGTTGGCTTCCTCCTCCTCTGCCTTTCTCCAGGGGCAGCGTTAGGGGCTGGGCCCAGAGGGTTTCTTCCCCCGGGGCATGGCAGCCCCTTGCCCAGCCCTCCCTCCTTGCGGGCTGGCCTTGGCCGGCTGCCCAGCGCCATGGCCGTGTGCTTCGGGCCTCGCCGGCCCCGCAGCTGGCTCAGTCTCCCCAGCGAAGGGTCACACCAGGGGCAAAGCTACTTTTCTTTACAAGTTCTGCTCAGTGTCACGCTGGAATTGTGACATGGACACTGCTGTACAGAAGGGCAATCCCGTTGCCCAGTTCCGGGTCCTGCTGCCCACCCTGACTGCCGCTGTACCAGACCCATCCAACACACCATCAGCTCAGGCCACACAGAAGCTCCGAGGAAGGAATGTTGTCCCCGGCCTTCACCAGCCCTTGGCACCTGTTCAGACCAAGAGCAAACCTGGGCCTCGGCGCTTGCTCAGCCCCTTGTCGTGCTTTGAACTTGCCCGGCAGCCAAACCCCACGCAGCCAATCGCTCACCCTCCCCCTGCCTGGGAAATGGGGGACCAAACTGCAGGGACAAATTGCTCACCAACCTGCCCGCTGATACCCAGCCCCTGCCCAGCCAGCGATCCCCAAAAACCGAGACCCCACAATCGCAGTCCCAGATGCAAGAGAGAACCTCCTGCTTCCCAGCCGCCCCTCCTTGACACCCTGAGCATGACGTTACAGGAGATGGGATATGCCACGGGCTAATTTGGTGCTCTGCTGCGCCCCCTCCGAGACCTTGATCTCTGACATCAACCCCTGTAGGATCAGCATTCTTCTCATAGCAAATCCTGTACGCAGTCCAAAACACAGCGTTATTCTGGATACTAAGGAGAAAAATTAACTTTATCCCAGCTGAAACCAGGACAGGCTCCACCCCTTAGGTTATACCATTTATACACCATTTACGCTATGCTCAGGTTCCCAGTACATGCTAAGGAATCCCCATCCGATTCCCTGCTCTCAAATGTCTCCACAGATCTCATTCCCTTCATCTATGGGCCATCCCTCCAAAATGTGCAGGGAGATCATTTAGTCCATAACTCTGGCTTCCATCTCTCATGACAGTCTTTTAAGGCAGGAGGGACGAGGCGGAGTTGGCAATGTCGGTGGAGCCTTGACCTTGGGCTCAGCGGGACGATGGCGTGAATTCTCTGCCACAAGTGGAGCTGCTGCCTCTGGCGCGGTCCCTGCTCACACTCTGCAGGCCCAAGGTATCCATCTGCAGGGCACTGCTGGGCACCAGGTGCTGCAATCAGCCCCGACCCTACCAAAGTTCATGTTTTGTATTAATGTGGGGCCGTTAGTGTAAGATCTGTCAACCAGAGAGAGATCTGATGCAATAACTCGCCTGTCATAGAATCAGAGAATCATTCAGGTTGGAAAAATACCCTGGGGATCAGCACGTCCAACCATCAGCCCGACTGTACAAAGTTCTCCCCTACACCGTATCCCCCAACATCTCATCTAAACGACCCTTAAACACATCCAGGGATGGCGACTCCACCACCTCCCTGGGCAGCTTGTTCCACTGTCTAACCACTCTTTCTATGAAATTTCTTTCCTCACGTCCACTCTGAACCTCCCCTGTTACAGCTTAAAGCTGTTCCCTCTTGTTCTGTCACTAATTCCCTGTGAGAAGAGACCAGCACCAACCTCCCTACAATGTGCTTTCAGGGAGCTGTAGAGAGTGATGAGTTGTCCCCTCAGCCTTCTCCTCCTCACACTCAACACTCCCAGCTCCTTCAATTGCTCCTCACAGGATTTATTCTCCAGGCCCTTCCCCAACCTCGTTGCCCTCCTCTGGCCTCTCTCCAGCCCTTTGAGATCTCTCTCGTATTGAGGTGCCCAAACCTGGACCCAACACTCCAGGTGTGGCCTCACCAGTGCAGAACACAGGGGGACTGTCACCTCCCTCCTTCTGCTGGTCACATTATTTCTAATACAAGCCAGGATGCCGTTGGCTTCCTTGGCCACCTGGGCACACTGCCGGCTCATGTTCAGCTGATTATCAATGAGAACCCCCAGATCCGTCTCTCCCAGACAGCTCCAGCCACTCCTCCCCAAGCCTGTAGCCATGCAGGGGGTGGCTGTGGCCCAAGGGCAGGACCTGCCACTTGGCCTCGTTGAAGCTCATCCCGTTGACATTGGCCACTGACCCAATCTAGCCAAGTCTCTCGGCAGAGCCTCCCTGTCCTCATGCAGATCGACACTCCTGCTGCACTTGGTGTCACCTGCAAACTCACTGATGATCCACACTCTGTGTCCTTATCAAAGTCATCAGTAAAGTTGTTCATCTGAATTTGTCCCAATTCCGAGCCCTGAGGTCACCACTTGTGACCGGCCGCCAGCTGGATTTAGCTCCACTGACCTCCCCTCTCTGGGACCGTCCATCCCGCCCGTGCATGACCCAGCAGACCGTTCCCTCCTCCAGGCCATGGGCAGCCAGTTTTTCTATGAGAATTCTGTGGGGAACTCTGTCAAATGCTTTTCGAAAATCCAGGTAGACAATATCAACGGCTTTTCTCTCGACCAATAGTCAGGTCATCTTGACGTAGAAGGAGATCAGGTTTGCCAGGCAGGACCTGCCTTTCATAACCCCATGCTGACTGGGCCTGATCCCCTAGCTGTCCATTATACGACTTGTGATGGCACCCGAGATGACCTGCTCCATGACCTTCCCTGGCACCGAGGGCACACGGACAGGTCTATAGTTTCCTGGATCCTCCTTCCTGCCTCTCTTGTAGATGGGTGTCACATTTGCCACCCTCCAGTCCAGTGGGACCTCCGCAGTTAGCCGTGACCTCAGGTAAATCATGGACAGCGGCTTGGTGAGCACATCTGCCAACTCCCTCAGCACCCTTGGGTGTAACGCATCCGCTCCCACAGACGTGTGTGCACCCAGGGGGTGCAGCAGGTCTCTGACCACCTCCTCTTCAGCTGTGCTGACCCAGCCTGCTTCCCCTCCCCAGCTCCCAGCTCCTGAGGCTGGGTGTCCAGGGAACAGCCAGTTCCACTGCTAAAGACTGAGGCAAATCAGGCCCCGAGCACCTCAGCCTTTTCCTCATCCTCACTTACTGTTTCCCTCTGCATCCAGTAAAGGAGGGAGATTTTCCCTAATCCTCCTTTTCCTGTTAATGAATTTATAGAAACATTTTTTATTATCTTTAACCGCTAGAGCCAGGTTGAGCTCTGGCTGCGCTAAATGCCACAAGTGGTCCTTCCCTCCAACTTCTACGGGAGAAGAGAAAAAAACCCTGATGTGCTTTACCTGGTCCAACACAGCTTGGTTGGCATTTGCAGGTTCTGGCATCACTTGGCAGCTCCATTTGCAGTGGGACGGCTCTCCTTGGCTTGTGTCTCCACAGCAAATCAGCCATCCCAAGGCCCAGCAGGTCCAGTACCTCTCCTGCAGGGCACTGGCAAACACCAACATCTGGTTCTGTGACCGGAAGCAAAGGAGAGGAAGATCAGAAAAAGCAACAGCTCCAGGTGGGACACAGGGAAGGGACAAACCCAGGCCGTGACATGCATTTCAGCCTCAGCCCACAGGAGCCCCAGGCACAGTCACGGCAGCGGCAAAGCACCACAGCGTGTTCAGAAGCAGTGCTGGGGAAGGGGCAGCTTGCTTGCTTTATGCCTTGTGAAGCACTGAAGGGACAAGCTGGTCTCCTCGCCACTGCCAGGCCAGCGGGTGCAGCTCCCTGCAGCACACGGCTGTGCCAAGAGGTGCTGGGGCAGCCTGAAGGCACCAGCTCCGCTGGGCGAGGAAGTTACAAGCCTGCGGCAACACTGCCCACGGGCAGTGAGCATGGCCAGCACAGCCCAAAGCCCCACAGCTGCAGTGATCTTTGAAAGGGCACTTCATTCAGCCCTGCTGCTACTGCAAGGTGAACAGGTACCACGAGCCTTTACGTAGGGGTGACTGCAGCAAATGGGTGCAGACTCCTGTCTGCCCAAGCAGATGAGGTACTCTAAAGTGCTAACGTCTGCCCCGGGGCCTTTTCCGTAAGAAGCCCTTGGAGACACAGGCTGCCACACTTGTGCCAGCCAGAAGAGGAGAGGTCAGCATGTCAGAGATTCTAGCTGAACTGCCT
>NW_020799178.1:2404-4201 GCF_003259725.1 Athene cunicularia | reverse complement strand
AGGAAGGAATGTTGTCCCCGGCCTTCACCAGCCCTTGGCACCTGTTCAGACCAAGAGCAAACCTGGGCCTCGGCGCTTGCTCAGCCCCTTGTCGTGCTTTGAACTTGCCCGGCAGCCAAACCCCACGCAGCCAATCGCTCACCCTCCCCCTGCCTGGGAAATGGGGGACCAAACTGCAGGGACAAATTGCTCACCAACCTGCCCGCTGATACCCAGCCCCTGCCCAGCCAGCGATCCCCAAAAACCGAGACCCCGCAATCGCAGACCCAGATGCAAGAGAGAACCTCCTGCTTCCCAGCTGCCCCTCCTTGACACCCTGAGCATGACGTTACAGGAGATGGGATATGCCACGGGCTAATTTGGTGCTCTGGCTGCGCCCCCTCCGGGACCTTGATCTCTGACATCAACCCCTGTAGGATCAGCATTCTTCTCATAGCAAATCCCGTAGGCAGTCCAAAACACAGCGTTATTCTGGATGCTAAGGAGAAAAATTAACTTTATGCCAGCTGAAACCAGGACAGGCTCCACCCCTTAGGTTATACCATTTATACACCATTTACGCTATGCTCAGGTTCCCAGTACATGCTAAGGAATCCCCATCCGATTCCCTGCTCTCAAATGTCTCGACAGATCTCATTCCCTTCATCTATGGGCCATCCCTCCAAAATGTGCAGGGAGATCATTTAGTCCATAACTCTGGCTTCCATCTCTCATGACAGTCTTTTAAGGCAGGAGGGATGAGGCGGAGTTGGCAACGTTGGTGGAGCGGTGACCTTGGGCTCAGCAGGACGATGGCGTGAATTCTCTGCCACAAGTGGGGCACCTTATTTAGAAACTCCCTTGGTTTTCCCCCTGGAGTACTGGCCAGGCTCCAGGTGGAACCCAACAGGAGGATGAAATCAGATGTTTCCGCTCAAAGGAAGTTGCCAGTTATTTTGGCCTGTTGATTTAAAGGCTGCACCTGGTTGCAGCGACTTTGGATGCCTCACCTACGGATGGACGCATCACGTAGGGTTTCCAGTTTGTGAGGAAGGGCACTCTAAATTCTCGCTGTATCCAGGGTTCCCTAGCAATTGCGGATCTGAATGTTAGTGCTTCTATTAATTAAGTGTGCTATTCCATACTTTCCTTACTGTTTATTTTGTAGTATTTAGTCATATCCTTTGAATATAGTTAATATGGGATGCTTTGTACTTAATAGGGTACCTTTAAGAGTTTATTGCAGTGATTGGGAATAGTGTTATAGATTATAGTAATTATTAAAATAGCATATAGTTGTATAATGAGAAATTTTAGTAAATTTATGGTTGTGCAGCCTGCACAAAAAGAAAAAGGGGGAATTGTTGGGGAACGGCTTGCAGAGAGCAACGCCGTAGCTCCTGCAGGAGTCGGTCCCAGCCACCTGAGGTAAACAGAGGAAAAAACCCAGCATACATTGATGATAACAAGGATTGTTGTGAGAACACAGAGATAAGTTGGGGCGCACTACGACCTTGGGGGGTGAAGAGAAGCAGCCCTGGGACAGAAGCAGGTTCACAGCAAGAAAGATGTTTATGCATACCAGAAATGCCACAAGGGGCTGGTGTATTATAATGTGATCTTTGGAATGTACCCAATGGCTGAGATATTATAATGTAGTTTCTTAAATTTATCCAATAAAGTTGCAAGTAGTGTATTGTAGACTGCTTATATAAGGTGTGATTTCTCTCAATAAAGTTGAAGCTTGCTCTATCATTCACATTGAATCGGCTGCTTGCTTCCTCTGCCCGCCGCATCCAAAAATGAGATTTTTTTTTT
>NW_020799178.1:0-2354 GCF_003259725.1 Athene cunicularia | reverse complement strand
GGTCTCGGTTTTTGGGGATCGCTGGCTGGGCAGGGGCTGGGTATCAGCGGGCAGGTTGGTGAGCAATTTGTCCCTGCAGTTTGGTCCCCCATTTCCCAGGCAGGGGGAGGGTGAGCGATTGGCTGCGTGGGGTTTGGCTGCCGGGCAAGTTCAAAGCACGACAAGGGGCTGAGCAAGCGCCGAGGCCCAGGTTTGCTCTTGGTCTGAACAGGTGCCAAGGGCTGGTGAAGGCCGGGGACAACATTCCTTCCTCGGAGCTTCTGTGTGGCCTGAGCTGATGGTGTGTTGGATGGGTCTGGTACAGCGGCAGTCAGGGTGGGCAGCAGGACCCGGAACTGGGCAACGGGATTGCCCTTCTGTACAGCAGTGTCCATGTCACAATTCCAGCGTGACACTGAGCAGAACTTGTAAAGAAAAGTAGCTTTGCCCCTGGTGTGACCCTTCCCTGGGGAGACTGAGCCAGCTGCGGGGCCGGCGAGGCCCGAAGCACACGGCCATGGCGCTGGTCAGCCGGCCAAGGCCAGCCCGCAAGGAGGGAGGGCTGGGCAAGGGGCTGCCAGGCCCCGGGGGAAGAAACCCTCTGGGCCCAGCCCCTAACGCTGCCCCTGGAGAAAGGCAGAGGAGGAGGAAGCCGACAAATGAGCGTGGAATCTCCCAGGGCAGAGACCAACAGTCAACTTTATTGCGCTGGTGGAGGGGCATCAGACCCATCACGTGGGGACGGCGCACG
This sequence comes from Athene cunicularia, assembly GCF_003259725.1. Lineage (NCBI taxonomy): Eukaryota > Metazoa > Chordata > Aves > Strigiformes > Strigidae > Athene > Athene cunicularia. Next base: position 1,624 of record NW_020799178.1, on the reverse strand, counting down.
GCTGGTCCCACGTCTGCGTCCGGGCCGGCTGTAAGGGTTTTGGGCCCGACGTTCCATGCGGGAGCGGTGCCTCCTCCGCACGGGCCCACGGGGGCTGGAGCTGCTGCCACTCTCGAGCGCTGGAGACGGGCAGGAGGACTCCGCTGGCAGCTGGCTGGTGGTGCTGGGGCTGCTGCTCTGCGGCACTGGGGAGCCCTGGGACGTCCCCAGCGCTGCCTGGCCGGGGGTGCTGCCCTCAGCCCTTGGTGCTGGCGCGTGGCCCCTCTCCCGGCGTGTTCTGGGCCGGCTGTAGGGCGTCTGGGCCTGACGTTGCACCCGGGAGCGGCGTTGCCTGTGCTCGGGCCCAGGTGAGCTGGAGCTGCTGCTCCTGCTGCCCTGCACCACTTGGGAGTCCGATGACCCCGATGACTCCTGGCTAGCAGAGCTGGGGCTGCTGCTCTCTGGTGCTGGCGAGCGGTGGGATGACCCCGATCCCGAGCTGCTGCCATCGCCAGAGCCAGCGAGCTCTGTGCTGTCACTCGAGTCTGTAAGGGGAAGCAGGACGGTCAGGGGCACAGAGGCCACAGTGCAGAGGCCAGAGCAGTGCCCCCAGCCCTCCTGGGGCAGAGAGGCTCTGCCAAGCCCAGCCTGGGCACCCACTGCCAGGCCTTGCCTGGGCGCTGGCCCCAGCCCAGGGGCATGAAGGTGCTTTGCCTCTTACCGGTGCCCTGGCCAGCACAGCTCTCACACACCCAGCTGGTCCTGGTGGTGCTGACGCTGGAGCAGCACCGGTGGGTGCCCACGGCAGCGCAGGAGCCGCACAGGAGCATTTCCCAGGGCCTGGGGAAGCAAAAGGGTTCATGGCTATGAGAACAAAGTGACTGCAGCACGGGAATGTGCAGCACAGCTCCTATTCTCAGTCCTTCTGCTCTGAGCTCTTGGCGAGACAGAATCCCGTGCAGAGACCAGGGTGCTGCTTTGCCAACTTACCCCTGTTCCTCTGCGTGCTCCCTGCCTGTGGGACAAAGGCACTCACGGGCATCGCAGCGGCTGTGCCTCTGGACTACTGCTTCGACTGGAGGCCCGTTGTCCTGTGATGGCAATCTGATGGAGAAAGGGAAATGGCTGAGCCCCTGCTGCCCCGGCATAGGGCCGATGCAGGGCAGCCCTACTCCTCCCCCCTGCCCGGTTTACAGCTCCTCCGTGAAGCTGAAGCCCAGGCAGACGGGACAGCGGAGGGGCAGGACTGCAGGGGCAGCCCCAGGCATGGCACAGGGCTTGAAGCCTCCTGTGCTGTGAGCCGGCAGGACACCAACCTCAGAGGGATTCGGATGCCAATGTTGAGCATATCATGGATAAAGTCGTATTTGTTTCTGCAGTGAGGGCAGTTGAAGGAAACACCAGCATACTGGGCCTGTCTCTGCAGTGGAAACAAAAGGAGCAGGAATCAGGCCCTGGTGCTGCTCAGCTCCTGCCGTGTCGCGGGGGCGAGGGAACGGCTCCTACCTGGATGCAGACCCGGTGGTACCAGGCGTGTTTGCAGGCCGGGCACACCAAGGTGTGGAAGGACTTTCTGTCCTCCACAGGCTCCAGGCAGATGAGGCACTGGGTGTCCTCCTCTGGAGCTGCCTCCACCTCCTGCTCT
>NW_020799177.1:12889-22202 GCF_003259725.1 Athene cunicularia | reverse complement strand
GGGGGGGGGGGGGGTGAGTTGTCAGCCCCTGCTCCTTAACACCCTGACAAGCTTATAACTATTTCATTTGTTACACTGTGAACCTTTTTAAATTAATGAACATAAGGTTGTCACGGTTGCTGTGGCGACGACACGTTGCCGGGGTAACGGCAGCGATGCAGAGCCTGTGGAGTGTAATCAGGGGTCAGGCGAACGATGGAGCCGGGATGCATGTGGGGGCTGCGGGAAGGGGCACGAACCCCCAAGCTCCCGCCAGCCCGCGGTGGGTCCCCGACTCACAGACCCCGTCCCACAGTCACGCCACCTCCCCTTTCCATCCTTCCCGGCCTCCACGGCTCTGTCCCGGTCTCCAACCCCCCCCCGCCCCACCGAGGGGTGCACCCAGATGCTGAGGGTGGCCGGGGCAGAGCAGACACGGCCATGGGGCAGAACCACCCTGCCGGGTCCCCTCTGGAAGGGACAGCGGACACCGGGATGGTTTGGGAACAGCTCGCCCTGCCTTGCTCTTCCCACCAGGCAGGGGCCAGGGGCAGGGACCGGGGTGCCTCGTCCCACTGCCACAGCCCTGCTCCGGCATCTCCCCACCCCGGTAGATCGGTGGCTCCGTGTCATCCCGAGCAGAAGAGATTCTGCAGCACCACAACTCTTTACGTGCATTTATTTCCCCCGCCCCAGCAATGTGCTACAAAAGGGTGGGGAGGGAGAGGGCAACTGAACACCTCTGCAAAAAATCCTCGCTGAAATTCGGAGCAGGAAAATTGCCTTCGCAAGGTCTCCGGGCACGTGGGCTTTGAATTCCTCTATCAGAGTGCCGAGAAAAAGCACCTCCAGCCCCTCTCGCCCCCAGGACGCAGCTCAGCAGCCCCCAGGCACCTCTGGGGACCCCACGCAGCGGTGGGGCAGGGAAGGCAAAACCCTGCCGGGGTGCAGGGGGGGGTGGCTCTGCCCCCATGGGATTAGGCAAAGCGATGGGGGGAAGCCTGAGTGGCTGGGATGAAGGGAGTGGGGTGCAGGATGGGAACCGGTCCCCTCCCCAGCGCAGGGTGCGGCGGCCACCCGCCGCTCGGGGCGAGACACCCAGCCCTTCTCCACAGCTGACGTCTCCCCGAGACCAAAACCGGAGGGTGTGAGCAGGAGAAAAATGGGGTGGGGAAGGCAAGTTTCAGGGCTGAGGATTTCTCTGCCTTCTGGGAAGGGAGGTCTGGGCTCATCTCGGGGCTGTGGGCACGGAGGAGGGTGGCTTTGTGCCCAGCAGCCCTCCCTGACATCCCCGAGGTCCCTGTGGCCTCACGGCGCTGCAGGTGGGCTTTTTCCCCGGCCCTGTCAAGGTTCAAAGGGCCCAAACTCTGCACGAAGACACCCCACCGAGCCCCGCGCGTGGGAAAATGGGTGGCTGGTATGAACCGCAAACACCAACTCCCTTTCCAGAACTGACAGATGCACAATGTAAAGTGAAATATATTTTATATATATGTGAGAAACATGGGATTTATATATATTATATATATATATATATGACATTTGTAGGGGTTTTTTTATCCATATATATATATATACATTCCAAAATCCACCCCAAAACCAGCTCAAACCCATTTTCTTATCTAGCTTTTGAAGGCAACTTTATGCCCATCTGCTGAAAGGAGGAAAGGCACGTCCTGGGTGAGCACCAGCACCCCACCTTTGGCGGTCCTGATGCGGGTGGGAGCACAGCAGTCGAGGACACCCGCACCCCCGAGCCCGACTCTTTGTGCTGAGGTTTCATAAGAGCACACGTGCACGATGCTGAACCCTTCCAGCTCTACTGCCTGTCAGGGAAATGTCTAAATATTTCTATTTTCCCCAAATACTTTTTGCGTCGGAATTGGAAAGGGGGGGGGGGAAATAAGGAAAACTCTGAAAGCCACGTTAGGGTTTGAATAAAAGCAGCATCTTGTAACTGGGAGGAGGACGCACCCTCGGGCCCCCCTGAGGGACGGATCCTCGCGCCGCTCTCGGGGTTTTGCTGGGTTGCTGTGCACCATAAAGCCCTGTTTCCATCCCGCTGATGGGAGGGGAAGTATGTGGAGTCCCAGGGGCACCATTTGCCTCGCTATCTCCCGAGGATATCCACCGCCCCTAAAGAAACTGGGACCAGAGCGGAGCCTGGTTCCACTTGTGTCCCAGATAATGCTGTCACCCCACAGAAACCAGGCTCGTCCCGGCCGGCTCAGCAGAGAGGCCAAAGGGTGACAGAGATATGTCAGAGCCTCCCTCCTGCTGTTAAACGCAGGACTGTGACGCCCAGGAGGGACAAGTGTCCAGGAGACTGGCCCTGGCTCTGCTCTCCATCACTCACAATCAGCTGCCAGGAGCTGCAGCCAAACCTCACAAGTGCAAATCAGGAGAAAAAGAAAATAAATTTAAAATGTTTAAAAAGAAATAAATCCATTTAAAAATTTTTAAAAAAACAAAAACCAAAACCAAACCCCGCCGTGAACTTTAAGGGTGCTTGGGTTAAGCTGGGGCTTGTTTTGCAGCGTGTTGCCGTCGAGGCCGGACGGTTTGTGATGGGGAAGGGGGTGGAAGCCGTTTCCCCGCAGCCCCCGTGTGAGTTGAGCCGGGGCTGAGCCCCTCGCTGCGAGGACACGGTGCGGCAGCACCCGGGGGGCCGAGCGTCACCCTGGGTCACTGCTCACGAGTCCCTCGCTCCCACTCCTGCCACCAACGCTGCTGCCTCTCCCGGGGGGGCTGCGCGAGTCCCCTGACCCAGCTTGGCAAGACAATGCGTTTCTTTCCAAGAGGGTCATTTTTCAGAGGCCAAAATATGACCCGGCAGCCAAACCACAGCTTCCCCTTCCAGCAGCACCAGAGTCAGCATCATGTGCCTCGGGTGATGCTGTGCTCCCTCCCTCCGCTTTCCTTTTTTATGTGCAAGAATTTAAAAAAAAAAAAAAAAAGCACAAGGAGCTTGGCCTCGTGGAGCACTGCAAATTCAAGCCAGGGCCAGCTTCGGAGAGGAAAAGACCAGCAAAATCTGCTCTAGCAGCAGTCAAGGCTAATTAAATAGCAAATGCATCCGTTCCCAAAGGGTTCGGCACTTTGGAGCTGCAGCTGCCGCTGACCTGCGGCGCGACCTTGGGCTGCGGCCGATGGTTGTTCCCTCTCTCACCGTGGCTCAGCACCCCAAATCCCGGGGTTAAACTTGCCGCTGGGGGCACCCCGTTCTGCACGACCCCCTGCGTGCTCCCATCGGCCCGGCCGGGGGCCACCAGGTGCCCCGGGGCACATCCCGGGGGCTGTTGGCCCCTTGCTCTCCCCCGGCCACGCTCCCTTTCCTCCTGGTTCCCCTGCCCTGAGGTCAAAGTCGCTCAGGCAGAAAGGACCTGCCGGCTCGTCACATCTCGGGGCACAAGGGGCTAATCCTGCCGTACGGATTAAAGAAGCATTTTGCCACGTGACGGGTTGGAACCAGCACCCGACTCCCCTCCCCGCGCTGACCCACGGACACCCCGACTGCCCGGGCCAAGACCCCCGTTTTATTGTCTTAGCCCTGACCCCAGGACTCTGCTCCCCCCGCTCCCCAGGCGCAGGGGCTTGGTTTCTGCTGCTTGATCCCCAGGAGAACCCGCCACCTCCCTCCCCTCTCCCCCTTGCCCAGCACCCGGCTCTCCCTGCCAGCGCCGGGCGCTCGCTGCACACCCACCTCTGCTCCCTAATCCCCCCTAATCCTCATTTCTGCCTCACATCAGAAAGCCCTTATCGAGCTCCCTCGTCTAACTCGGGAGCAGAGATAACTCACTATCTCCCATCCCAATCTCTTCCATAGTCTATTTTCTTCCTGCCCAGAGTTGATTTCCCTCACCTAATTGCCTGGAAAGCTCTTTTCCCTTCCACTAATCAGTCTGGAGCAGACTTTCTCTAGATAATTGTGTCGAGACCTGATCACCCTTCTCATCTCTGTCTCTCCAACACTCCCATTTCTTCACTAAACTCATCTGCCGAGCTGTGTTCCTTGGTCTAATTATTTCAAGGCTCCGCTGAGTTACTTAATTGCTTGCTCGTCTGGCACCCGTATCTGAAAGCTCCCAGAGCATCTGGGATGGGACTCGGGTCTGAGTTATCCTGGTATAACTGTGTGTTTCCAGTGAATAAACTTGCTCCAGGTGTGCGACGGTGTGAGCCCCGAGCAAAACCTGCTTTTAAAAAAAAATAAATAAATTCTCTGAAATGAAGAACTTGCTGCTTCTCTTGGTCGGAGGAGCAAGACCTCCTTGGTCAGAGGAGCAGCAGCCCGGAGATGCTTCCCCACATCCCACGCCAAGCTGCACGGGGCTCACACTAGCCACAGCCAACAACAAACCCATCTGTAGGCCAGGCTGTGGAGCGACCCATGCTAACGCCAAGCTGAAATAGCCCCAGGTCCCCCCCCAGCCCTTGGGGGATCCAGCTGGGACAGTTTCTCTCCCCTCCCAGCCCTTCCCTGCAGCTCCACCAGCCCCATCGTAGGGGCCGTAGGGGTTGGTTTTACCAGCTCCTCTTCCTTTCTCGTTATCGCCCAGCCTCATCCTCTTTCCCAGGCTAATTGATCCACTGTTTTGTTTTCTTATCAAATTGCTCTCAGCCTCTGATGCTCCTTTAATCAATTCTCAGCCCTATCTGTACCAAGGACCGCTGGGAGACCTTTCTTTGCAGCCACCACTGTATCTAATCACTCGGGGACTTTACCTAATTGGTGTAAACCTGATTTCTTTCTCTAATCGTTCCGAGGCCCTGATTCACTTATCTAATCGCTCCGAAGCCCAGGCCTTGCACACCTCTCTCCCAAACTCTGGCATATCTCCTCCATAGGTTTTTTCCCCCCCGCCCCGCAGGTGGCTCGGCTCTCTTGACTCCCTAATCCCTTGGCTCCTTGATCTCTTTAACTAATCCAGCCAAGATTTGGCACCCTTGCTCGCTCGGCTGCTCCCCTAACCCAGCGCCGGGAGGAGTAAACACACCGCAGGGTGGTTTTCTCCATCTGCCCCCCTCCGCAGCAAAGCACAAACCTGCCGCGGGTGGGTTTTTGCCCGCTCCTCCCCTCCGAGGGTCCCCTGGGAAGGGCGACACACGTCCCCAGCACCATCAGTGATCTTGCAGCCCACCGAGGGTCACCCCCCACTAGAGGAATCTCCCCTCTCTGCCAGGACGGGGTGCACCGGCTCGACCAGTTCCCACCCTGCTGCACCCACTGGGCTGGGCACGGGGAGGGGACGGCGATGGGATGGAGATGAACGGCAGCCCAGAATTTGCCTCCTTGCTCCCGTGGCGTTCGGCTGCATCGGCCGTTTGTGCCCAGAAGGGACCCGATGGCGCCTTCGCAGGCTGGAGCACCGCTCGCCCAAGCGCTTTCTTTCCTCCCGGTGAGTCACGTCCGCTGATTCAAGGAAAAGAAGTTGACGGGGGGAAAACATTCTTGAGCGCCAGCCTGGAAGGATCCCAAGGCTTGAGGACAGGGTGGCAGGAACAGAGCAAATGGGAGATTTTTTTTAATTTTTTTCCCCACCCACCAAGAGTTTCACAGGAGAGGGACTCTTGTCCCCAGTGGCTCACAGGGTGCCACTCGCTGAGCCCAGCGGGTCAGGCAGTGCCCAAACCCTCACTCTCCCCCCTCAGAGATGGGGCAGAACCCCCAGACCTTCCCTGACCTCGTGCCTGTTGCTCCAGTCCCCTCCGGCCGGCGGTTGCAGCCCAGAGCTCATTCTTTCCCCTGGAACACCCGTGCTGAGCAAAAGCTTCCCCTTCCCGTGGCTGGCGGGGCCACGGCTCCCGGCCCACGCTGGCTCAGCGGCACAAGGTCGCTCCCGCCTCGCCCTCGGTGGGAGCCCCAGGGGTGACTCACGGTTGGCTCCTGTTTCCGCTCAGCCCCACGCGGGGAGTTTTTGGGGGCGGAAGGAGCTGCCCCCCATCCTGGGATTCAGATGTGGCTTCAAGTCCCAGCTCCCTCCTCTTTACTGTTTCAGTTCCTCACTCCTGAGACCTGGCTTTGGGCTGAAGCTGCACCCAGAGGTGCTGTGATGGAAACTGTAGACTGAGGAGGGGATGGGGCTCCCCGGGGCTGGAACCAAAGAAAATGGGAGTTGGGTATCACCTGGCAGCTACAGCAAGGATGCAAGAGGGCTGGGGCCTGAACCTTGCTCTCTCCATTTGGAAGCAAGAACAGGGCAGTGCATCTCCACACTTTGGGATTTCTCAGACCCTCATCAGGGCGTTTCCCCCCCTGCCACAGCCCCTGGGGTTTTTATTCTGCCCCACTGATACAGCTCCAGGTGCCACCAAAGCCCCCCTGCTTCTCGGCGGGGGGAGGCAGGCGGATGCCCAGCCCCTTCCCGGGTCCCTGCCCTCGGCGCAGGCCGGGAGCACGTTCCCAGAACCGAGCAGTGGGAATTTGGTGTGTTTATTTGCAATCCAGCGCTGACCCCGGGACTGGGAGGCGAATGAGTCAGCTTCCAGTTCAGGGCAGGATTCCTCATCAGGCCTCTCCTTTCAGTTAAAACAAGCGCCATTTGGAGATGCGGCAATTAAAACATTTAATTAAATTGGCACGTCTAACCAGCGACAGGCTGCAACCTTTCCACGCCGAGACTCCTTGTGCGAAGCGGGATGGAGAGCAGCAGAGCCCCCAAACCGTTGGCTCGCAGGGATAAGTGCCAAAGCCCTGGGGTCCGCAGGCTCAGGGGGGACGGTGCCCACATCCCCGAGGAGCTCGGTTCTCCCGCCGCAGCCCCCGAAGAGTTAACACACATCTCTGGGCTGCACAGAGTGGTTCCTGGTCCCCAAGGGCCAAGTCTTCACCCACCCCCTGATTGCTCTGCCCCGGGGATGCCGCAGGGCACACACCGCTCTGCTGTGACGGATGTCAGCCGCTGGCACAGCTCCGGGCGCTGCGGGAGGCAGCAAGGGACTCTGGGAGCATCATCATCCTCCCGAGCCGGCTCTTGGCCTCTCTCCTCTCCTCAGCCACACTCCCCTACCTCGGTCACCCCCAGCCCAACCTGCCCCTGGGGAGCCTGGCTCCATCCTTCGCTGCCCGCCAAGCAGCGACCACCTCCACCCCGCTGTGAAACGGAGCCACAGGAGCTGGAACTCGGTTTAACCCCCCCCCTCCTGCACGGGCCACGCTTTGGGGCGCTGGTGTAAGAGGGACAACTCCTGTCCTGGACGGACACGGGTGCGTTATCTGCACAGCAGCAGCCACCCCATCACGAAACTGCTGATTTTCTCCCTTTCTTCTGAACGAGAAGGAAGGGGATGAGCCCCGATCCTCCCGAGGCACCCCAGGGAACAGCCAGGCTGCTGCTTTCCCCCATGGGTGACAATAACCCATCAGACCTTCAAGCCACAGTTCTTTGCTCATCTCAGATCCAGGTTACCCTCACAGAACCCCAGAATCATTCCAGCTGGAAAAGCCCCTCGGGATCAGCGAGTCCAACCCTCAGCCCGACTCTACAAAGCTCTCCCCTACCCCACATCCCCCAACATCACATCCAGATGCCACGGCCCAGGGGTGCAAAGCGAGCGCCCGGCCCAGGCTCACCCAGATGGGAAGCAGCTGAGCTGGACACAAACATCACCCCATAAATCCCCCCACCCCAAAGCCCCCCACCCCATCTGGGGGCCGCTACCAGGCTGGCAGCTTTGCCCTGCCGAGCTGAGCCTCGGCTCCTCGCTGCGGAGCGCTGGTACCCGCGATGCTACAGCCTGGCATGTCTTCCCGGGGTTGCCAAAGCAACGGCAGAAACACAACAAACAGCAACAACACACAGCAGACAGTCGGCAAACATTCCCCTCTTATTTTCTCCCCAGTTCGGTTTGTGCTTTTTCCCTTCTCCCACGAGGAAGCTGCTACCATCGGAAGGGAACAACAATATTATTCTTCAGCGCGCGAAGCCTGCGCCATCCCAGCAGGAGCCGCCTCGCAAAGCCCCCGGAGCTGCTGGGAAGGCGACTGCTTCTGGGGAGGAGCCCCACAAACCCGTCCTGAACCCCGAGTCGGACACGGGCAGGCTCCAGCGCTCACCTACCTCCTCGGTGCTGCAGGCGAGGTCTTTGCGCGCTGAGTAATCGGGGCTGTGCCGAAGCCAGGTTGGCCAAGTAAGGTGAATCCCTCCTCCCGGGCAGCCGCGGTGCTTTCCCGGGCTGTTGGGATGTCCTGACCTCGGGGCTGGGATAAACCCAGCACGGCCCAGCCTGCTGACTTTTACATCAGCCTCAATCCCACAGTGTGGTTTGGGGGGGGGGGCTCTGGGACTCAGCGCCCTTTTGCACAGGGCAGGGAGCACGTGAGCATCCTCAAGGCTGAAGCAGAGGACGCGGGCACGGCTCCTGCCAAGGGGTCCCCCCGGGTGGCTCGGCCACCCCAGGTCTCGCCGAGGCAGCGGTGCAGCCTGAGCCCCGCAGCCGAGGGGGATTAGCGGGCGCAGCGCGGGGCACGGGCTTTCAACCCGGGATTAGCATCGCTGCGGCACGTGACGCGGGGGGAGAGCGGCTCCCCGAGAGCTGCCTTCGAGCCAGCACCAAACACCCCTAGCACCCGCTCCACCGGGCCAGGCAGCCCCTGAGCTGATGGGCTCAGGACTCTCAGCAGCAGCTTTCTGAGGTCAATTTAACAACTTTTCACCCTTTTCGGGGGGGTTGGGGGTTCCTACGAGCGTACTGGAGGAGGTGGATGGTGCTCACAGGACAGTAAGCTCTCAGCCACGAACCTTCCTGCTCTCCTCCGTCCTCTCTCACCTCTCCCTCCTCAAATCTGGGAAATCCCAGAGCCAGCAGCCCCTTCCCCAGCCCGGAGCAGGGCAGCAGCCCCAGGATGGGTCTGGTGGCTCCTCTCTCCGCTGATTACACTTGGCAGCTGCCTCCAATCCCCTTAACTCCTGCAAACACCGACTGCCAGGGGCTGCAGGGCTGTACCCGATGCCCTGAGCACCAGCCTGATCAGATCTGAAATACCTAACACATATCCCTCGCCATTTTACTACTCTCCTTCTCACACGCACATGTATACACATGGATATACTTATATGCATACTTCTGTTAACCCTCTCTCAGGACCTTTTTCCCTCTTTTTTTTTTTTGAAAACCCACCCATCTGGTGCCTCATTTATGCTCCTGGAGGCAATTACGGCAATAAGGAACGAGGGAGAGGGAGTGAGGCTGGAGGAAGCGGGGTGGGTGCAGGGTCTGGAGCACAGGTCTGCTGGGGAGCGGCTGGGGGAACTGGGGGGGTTCAGTCTGGAGAAGAGGAGGCTGAGGGGAGACCTCCTGGCCCTCTGCAACTCCCTGCCAGGAGGGGGCAGAG
>NW_020799177.1:1627-12839 GCF_003259725.1 Athene cunicularia | reverse complement strand
CCCTGGGCACACTGCTGGCTCCTGTTCAGCCGGCTGTCAATCCCCCCCCAGGTCCCTCTCTGACTGGCAGCTCTCCAGCCACTCCTCCCCAAGCCTGTAGCCCTGCTGGGGGTTGTTGTGGCCCAAGGGCAGCCCCCGGCATTTGCCCTCAGTGAAACTCCCCCAGTTGGGCTCAGCCCATGGCTCCAGCCTGTCCAGGTCTCTCTGCAGAGCCTCCCTGCCCTCGAGCAGATCAACACTCCCACCCAGCTGGGTGTCATCTGCAAACTGACTGAGGGTGCCCTCGATCCCCTTGTCCAGATCATCAATAAAGATGTTAAACAGGAGTGGCCCCAACACCCAGCCCTGGGGGACACCACTCCTGACCGGCCGTGAGCCTGATTTAACTCCATTCACCACAACTCTTTGGGCCTGGCCCAAATATTCTTCCTGTCTTTGTCATCTAGTAAATAAACCTGGGAAAAGAAGCTGTCAGTATGAGCACTACAGATGCCGGCATCTGGCTCTTTGGCAAACCCTGCTTTCCAGGTACTGTTTTCCCAAATGAGATAGTAAAAGCTTCCCCTTATCAGCTCTCTTAATCCCTCAGACCTCACATATACTCTGAGACTCTTCCTGTGAGTCTTTTCCTTGATAATTATTTCAGTCAGGTTAACTGCGATGTATGATCAGTAGTGTTTTATACATAGCTAGTGTTTGAGATGTAGAATTTATTTTGAAATTCAAACTCCTTCTTAGCTGAAATATGGGAGGGTTACCACTGGGCTGGTCAATAAATGTTCATATGGAGCAGCATGGATGTTCCTTACAGACTGGTTGATGATGCCAAAGCCAGAGAACTGTTGGGTGTAAACTGTCAAACATTGCTTGAGAATGTGCTTTTTCCACACTAGCAAGAGATGTAGCTTGTTTCTAACTCCTGGTAAGTTATGCTGTGAGACTGAGAGACAGCTGCACTCTGTGGCATGCCCCTAAGACTTGCTTTAGCCATTTGGCCAGATCCAGAATCTTTGGAGCATCACTTTGTGGCATCTGTTCTGCTGGGCACAGCAGCTGGGGCACTGTAGCATGGAGTGCACCTATGTCTCTCCCATCAGGGAGCTGGGATTTAGACACAATGTGAGATTTGTCCCACCGTGTGAGTGCAGCCTATTTATAGAATAGGCAGCAAAATTAATCTGGAGATGGTGGTCTGGATTTGTTAGTACCCTAACCACAGACTGTAGGATTTGGGAGATTCTATCATAGAGACTTTTTATTGCAGTTTAGTTTTGGGTTTTCTTAGTCAATCAGTAGAAATATTTCTAAGATTGACATGCAAGAGTACAATTTAAATCTGGAGTTGCTTCCTGTAGACAAATCACTGGAAAGTTATACTTGGGGGTATTGCATCAAGGTTTTAGCCTGCAGACACTGTGTGACTGCCACAGGCAAAAATACATTGCATAGTCCTTGACTAGCAGTTAGGGTATTTTAGAATTGCAGTGATTTGGCAGGCAACCAGTAAGAGCTTGTTTTAAAATGCCTGTGGTAAATGCATTTACAAAGGGGTCAATTTGAGGGATGCATGATCCGAGCATAGGTTAAGGAGTCAGGAGCAGCTGAATTCTAATTCTGATCTTCTCTCAGGTTTCCTTGTGCCTGCATGTGCAACACCACAGAGGTTAAGTGAATGTTTCTAAGGCTGCAAAGTGGAGCATGCAGAATTAGGAAATGCCCATGCTGGGTTAATCCAGTCCCCCTTGGACTATGTTTCATGGCTCTCTAAGACGCTTGGTTACTCTCCTCTGTATGTTTTTTCCCATTCAATTCCTGTCTCGTTCTGTCTCCTAGACAGATACCTGTCACTTAGGAAATGGCTATTTATTATTTTTCCCCTCCTGTGTTTCAGTATGGACTTTATTTCTTGCACAATCAAACTTATTTCCAATTGCAGCAATATTAATCATTCACGGGCCTTGGTAGTTCCAGCACCAAGTACTTCAGGGCAGTAATAGAGTTCAGCTAAGGCAAACTGATAGGTTTGTATGGTCTGCTGATCTTTCCCACCACCCTATTTCATCTTCTATAAAGCTGACAGATCACTTTGGCTAGCATTCATGCTAACCATCTCTCTGTGTCTGATCGGTTTTTTAGGGATTAGGGTAGATGTTGCTCTTGAGACATGATATTTCAAAAGAAGAGAAGAAATGTCTCAGCCCCTGCAGCCTCGCTGGCACTTAGAGCAGACGTTGGAGAGCTGTTTGCCAGCAGGGTGCATGAATGTCCCCATCCAGCATAATGTGGAGCTGCTGACAGCCTCCTCTTCTCCAGACTGAACCCCCCCAGTTGCCCCAGGTCCGTTGCCCTTCTCTGGCCACGCTCGAGTCATTCAATGGCCTTTTTGGGGTGAGGGGTCCAAAACTGAACCCAGGAATCGAGGGGCGGCCTCCCCAGTGCCGAGCCCAGGGCTCAGATCCCTCCCCTGTCCCTGCTGGCCACGCCAGGGCTGGTACAAGCCAGGATGCTGTTGCCCTCCTTGGTCTCCTTGGCCACTGGCCATACAAATCTCTCCTGGACCAAACACACATGTGTTCTCTGAACAATGGAGCCACTGGAGTGTAAGATCAGTGGCCAAGCCAAGAGGAGCAGGGTAGATTTTTGCCGAGAGCTTGTTTGCCGTTTCCCCCGAGTTTTTTAGCTCATCCCCAGCAGCAGCCTCGTGCATCCCACCTCATGCTCCGAGGCCGGTGTCCACAGGATCTCCGGGAGGGAATCTCCTGGCTGGGCCTGGATCACGTCCACCAGCATCTGCTTGGTGCTAGAGAGCAGAGGGGGAGGTCAGGCATCCGCTCCAGACCATCACACCCCCCTCCTCCAGAACAGCATGTTATTTAGTTGGCTTCTAAGTCTTTCTTGCCCGCCTCGAGCATCCCAGCTGGCGTCCCAACCCCCCATGAAGCCCACAGAGCCCATCCTCACCTCAGCAGCAAGCTCCTGGTGTCATTCTCCTCACTGCTGGCTGCCAGCACCAGCTTGCTGGTGAGGGTGAGGGAAATCTCCATTTTGCTGAGCTGGGAGAGCGCCTGCTCAGTGCTGCAGTCCACCAGGCTGGAAATGCTCTCCCCTGCAAGGTCAGAGAGAGCCCGAGTAGCCACGTTGTGCTCAGGAGGGCTGGATTCCCCATGCCCAAAGCAATCCAGCTATTACTTCATGCAAGAAAAGCATCCCTGTAGCCACCCTCCTGCTGCAGGGATGGGTGGTGGGCCCCAGAACTCTACCCACCAACAAGGGACTGGACCGTAGGAAGCTCATCAAGATCTTCCAGAAGCTCGTGCAGGGGGTCTCCGTGGCACGGCGCGATGGAGTCCTGGTGCTCGAGCAGGAGCTGGATGGCACAAGGGAGGAAAGTCAGGGGCGTGCAAAGAAACAGGGAGCAAAGGCTGGTCAGGATCGATGCCCTTCGCACTAGAGGGGACTGCAAGGTTGTGAGGCTCAGGGAAGAACAAGCAGCAGAGAACATGCAGAATCTGGATAATTTCGTTACTTAAAAAAGGGAAAAAAAGACCAGGAACAGCTGTGCTAGTGGTGGGATACAGGAACGTGATGAACCATGGTAGAAAGCCCAGAAGGGAGCAGAAGTGGGGGCCACTGGTTTGCGGATGAGTTTTATGTCCTTACCTTGTGCGTGTTGATGAGCTCCCCCACGCTGATGTAGATGACTGGTTTGGCCACAGCCACCATCTCCGAGTACTCGTCCACGTTAAACCTCTCTTCTGGCTCAGGGACGCAGCAGGCAGCAGAGATGAACCTCCTGCAGAGAAGGATCTTATTTGATCAGCTCCAAATAAAAAAAAAAAAAACAAGCCCTTCCACCAGCTCGTAGCCGCCCTCCCAGCCCGAGGTCATCGTGGCGCCCACCTGAACTTGTGGTGGGTGTCCTCCAGGTACTGGTTCACCCCGCAGAGATGCGCGTTCTCCCCGTCAAAGGCCTTGCGGGCGGCTGCGTGCTGCAGCACCTTGGCAACGGAGCCCAGGTTGCGGCGGTGGTCGGGAGGCACCGTCACCCCGGCAGAGATGTCCACGATGTCGAAGCCGTCGGGGGCCACCACGGCCGGGTTCATGAAGCGGTAGTAGAGCAGGTTCCCTACGATCTAGGGCACAAGACGGGCTGGGTGTTGGGGAGCACACGGGCTGGTGCCCACAGAGGTGGGTGTTTCACCCTCGCGCTGCCTGGTGGGACCCTCCCGGAGGGGATGGAAGCACAGAGAAGAGCCCACCATTGGCATTCCCTTAGTGGCTCAACAAAAATCTTCACTTGAAGGCACTTTTAAGTCAAGACTTGATCTTCTGCAGAGGGATACGGGCCCTTCACACACACACACACACACACACACACACTTGAACCCAAAAAAGCCACGCAGACCTTCCCAACCCCGGGGTACCTTGTCGATCTCCTCCACCGAGGCCGTGGGGAATTTCTCAGCCAACGATGTCCTCAGGATTTTGGCCACGTAGCGCATCCCGTAGCTGAGGAGAGGGCAGGGAGAGGTTTGTCAGCACATGAGGCAGCACCAGGCTTGGCCACGCTGCCCCATCCCTACCATCCATCCCCCAAGCAGCAGCAAGCCCTGGGGTGATGGAGGAGCCCACAGGAGAGACTGGCCGCTGCCACATCCCTCAGCTCCTCCCCTACCCTGCTGCCTGCCCGGACACCCCTGGAGGAAGCCTTTATCCTCTGAGATTACTACAAAATCTCAGCTTCTTCCTTGCAGACACCTCAACACCAGTAAAGGGCTCAGAAATGGGGCAGCAAGACAACGCAGCCTACCAGGGTATAGCTAGAGGAGCAGAAGCAGCAACGCCCGCTAATATTTAAGATTTCTCCTTGTGGATGGTGCAGTGAGTCCTGCAGCAGCCAACAGACGGGGAAGTCCCCTGTCACCCAGCCTCCTTTCTAAGGCCTCGCTGAAGCTACCTTCAAGCCGAGAGTGCTGCAGGGGTGCACGTACAAACCCTCGAGATACATACGGGATCTTGTCTACAGAAGAGGTGATGGCAGAGACGAACTTGTCTGTCACCATGAGGAGGTTGCGGATAGAAATATCCAGCCGCCGTTGGACCTCGGGGTGGCTGAGAGCCTGCTCGGGGCTGACCTCGTATGGGAGCTTGCTGTGAATGGAAGACAAGGTGATAGAATCCCAGAATCCTTCAGGTTGGAAAAGCCCCTCGGGATCAGCGAGTCCAACCCTCAGCCCGACTCTACAAAGCTCTCCCCTACCTCACATCCCCCACAGCTCATCCCAACGGCCCTTAAACCCCCCAGGGATGGGGACTCCCCCCTCCCTGGGCAGCCTGTTCCACTCTCGGACCACTCGTGCTGGGAAACATTTTCTCCTCCTGCCCAGCCTGACCCTCCCCTGGGGCAGTTTCCAGCCGTTCCCTCTTGTCCTGTCCCTGATCCCCTGGGAGCAGAGCCCAGCCCCAGCCTCTCTGCAATGTCCTGTCAGGAGCTGCAGAGAGGGATGAGGGCTCCCCTCAGCCTCCTCCTCCTCACACTCAACACTCCCAGCTCCTTCCCTGGCTCCTCACAGGATTTATTCTCCAGGCCCTTCCCCAGCCTCGTTGCCCTCCTCTGCCCTCGCTCCAGCCCCTCGAGATCTCTCTATATTGAGGTGCCCAAACCTGGACACAACCCTCCAGGTGTGGCCTCACCAGTGCAGAGCACAGGGGACTGTCACCTCCCTGCTCCTGCTGCTCACACTATTGCTGATACACGCCAGGATGCCGTTGGCTTTCTTGGCCACCCGGGCACACTGCTGGCTCCTGTTCAGCTCCTGGTCACTGAGAACCCCCAGACCCTTCTCTCCCCCAGACAGCTCCAGCCACACTCCCCAAGCCTGTAGTCATGCAGGGGGTTGTTGTGGCCCAAGGGCAGGACCTGGCACTTACCCTTTTGAAGCCCATCCCATTGACATTGCCTACCGATCCAATCTAGCCAAATCTCTCTGTAGAGCCTCCCTATTGTGCAGATGGACACTCCTGTTTCACTTGGTGTCACCTGTGAACTCACTGATGACGCACTCCGTGTCCTTATGGAGATCCTCAGTAAAGATGTTGGGACAGAAATGGTCCCTACACCGAGCCCTGAGGACACCACTCGTGACCGTCCGCCAGCTGTTCCCCATCACCATCCCAACACCCATCACCCTGCAGTCAGGCTAACTTCTTGGGCCTGACCTTTTCTGCCCACTCTGCGTCTCTGTCTGGTTGATCCACGCCTTGTAGATGTCCACGGGGTTGGTGCGGATGTTGAGGGTCTTGTCCTGCAGGACCTCCTGCACCGGGCCGCCCAGGATCTGCCGCAGAGCGTTCTGCCCGCGCGCGTTGCGGTAGAAGCTGACCACCATCCGGATCACTGTGGCGTTCCCCGTCAGGATGTCATGGACGTGGTCCACCTTGGACCTGGGGAGGGGCGCAGGAGGGATGCAGGGAAGAGGATGGACCCGTGTGCACGTTCTCCAGCGCAGGAGGCAGCAGCCAGAGGAGATGACCGCAGCCAAGCTGGTGCCCCTGGTCCAGCTTTTTCCCAGACCTGTCCCCAAACTGGGGCACCCACCTGATCTCCTCCTGCAGCGCTGCCTTGAAGAGCTGGAGCAGCAGGTAAGCTTCCCGCGGGTTGGACGCGTAGTTGTAAAGCGTAAAGATCACCGACTCCATGAACTTGGTGGACTTATTCTGGGGCATCTGGAAGATCAGCCTGGCCAAGTACACAGGCTGTGTCTGCAAGGACAAGGAACACCAAGCTAAGCCCAAGCATTGTGGGGTGGCAGGGGGCCCCGCACTGCTCCCCCAGGTGCAGCAGACACAGCAGAGCCCCGCCAGCCCCACCTGAAGCAGGTAGAAGAGATGCTGGTAGGCCTCCAGCTTCTGCCGCTTCTCCTTGCTGAGGGACTTGAGCCCCTTGTGTTTGTCTATGGACATCATCTCCGAGAGCTGCTCCTTGTTCTTCTTGGTCAGCTTCTTGCAGTGGGAAACCACCTCCTGCACCCGCGGGCGAGGAGAGAGAAGCGTTGGGAACTGCTGGCAAGCTCCAGCATTTGGCCCTGCTTCTGAGGAAAAGGAGCCAGAGGCACCTCAACGCTCCCCAACCCCTCCAACCTCTTTAGAAGCAAAGCAGGGAGAAGTTCAAGCTGGTTTGCCAAGGAGGGGAGGACCAGCCCTGCACTGCTGAACAGGCTCAGTCCTTCCCCGCCGCCGCGCTCCCCACCTGCAGCGTGATCCTGTTCTTGACCAGCAGCCCAATCTTGATGTCCATGAGGTCCAGGTCACTCTCCAGCTGCCGACTGGCACGGATCCTCTTCACCACCTCCTCCTGCAGCCGCAGCACCTCCGACTCCTCCCAGAAGTCGTGCTGGCTCTGCTCCAGCAAGTGGATGAAGCGCCGGACGATGCTCAGTGGCGGGCTCCTGGCGTGGACTGCAGCAAGGCAGGGGGTGCCACCACCAACACTCGTGGGGAAAACTGAGCTGCCACCCCCACCGTGGGCCCTCAGACCTCCACCATCTCACCAAGACACCCCATCCTCCTCCCTCAAAAAAGCCTCTTCCTTGCAACACCAGGAGAGGAAAGATGGTGCCGTGTTCTGCAACACCTCTCCAGGAAACCTTTGGGAGGGGCAGCAAAAGCAGCCCCAGGGCTGATGCCAAGGGGCCACCAAGCCACTGCCACTCTTGTGCTTGCCACAGGGACACCAGTGGCCAGCCTGCCACTGCTTCCCCACCACGGGAGGAGGCAGAGTCCCCTTCCCAATTAATTATAACCACTTCAGAGCAGAGATGAGCAGGCACTTACCCAGCATCCTGTAATCCCCACGGGCCTTGTTAGCTCGCACAAAAGCCTGGATTTTAATTACAGCTTTAATCTGCCAAGACAAACAAGAGGGTGGAGGATGTTTCCCCACAGCATCCCTGAAACATGTGGGGAGTGAAGGAGAGCCAGCTGGCTCCTCCCACCGCTGGGAAACTGCCGATGCCCGGGGTGAGGGTCTCCACAACCCAGGAGGGATTTCAGGATTTCACCCTCCTTAGGGGTCGTTTCCCCTCCCCTTGCTGCATTTCACACGCTGCCGCAACTCCAGAGGCAGAGCTTCACTTCCCACAGCCACCACACACCCCTTTCCCCCAAAATTCCCTTCCTCTCCGATGAGCATCTTGAAGTCCTCGCTGGTTTTTGGTAGAACTGGAGTGCTTCCTCTCTCCTCACACTTTACAGAGCCTGATAGTTTGGTTTCCAGACCCACCAGGCACCTTTTCCTTCCCCTCTGTCCCCACGCAAGGATAGGCCAACCTCTCCCTCAACAATCTCTAATGGGCAGAGATCCAACCCCACGCTCAGGATCATCCCCCTCCATCCCCACAGACGTGACACGCTCCCAGGAGCAGTTTTACTCGCCATCCCCTCACTCACGTTCTGCCTGAAGTAGCGCAGCCGCTCCTGGTACTTCCTCCGAGCCTGCCACATCCTCACGCCCGCCTGGATCTGCCAGAGACGTTCAAGCAGTTGGATGCTGGAAGGACTCGCTTGGCCAAAGCGAGCAGGTGAAAACCGTGGGGATTTTTGCAAGATATTCTCCCTCAACCTGAGCCCCTCCCATCCCCTCATGCCTGCCTCTTTGCTGGGCAAGGGGGAAACGCCCCGCTTGTTGCTGAGGAAGCGGGCGGCGATGCCCAGTGCGGGAGCAAAGGGTGAAGGAACCTTCCAAACCTTTACTGCAGCATCTGCGTTGGCTCGCAGGTAGCGCAGCCTCTCCAGGTAAGCTCTGCGCTGCTTGTACCCTCTCCAACAAGCCTGGGCAGGAAAAAAAAAAAAAGACAAATCAGCTACTGAGATGTGCGTGAGGTCGCTGTGACGTCCAGGTGGATTTCAGAGAGCACATGAGGAGAGGAGAGCGCAACGGGGAAAGAGGGAAGAGGAGAGGAGAGCGCAGCATGGAAAGAGAGGAGGAAACCAGCACCCAAAGCAGCTGCTGTGAGAAAAACAAGCCTCGCATCACCCTCGGCAGCACCTTGGGCGAGTCCTGGCTATTAAAGGCACGGAGCGGCAAGCCCCAGCGCTCGCCGGAGGACGCTGCGAGTGGCCGCCTGCGGTTTGCGCCCCCCAGCCCAGGGGTGGGACAGAGTCTGGTTACGTCACCTGGATCCTGAGGGCGGCCGGCTGCTGCTCCCACAGGATGCGCCGTCGTGCCGCGAAGTCCCGCCGGAGCAGGAAGCCCCGCAGCCGGGCCTGCAGCCTCACCACGAAGGCGACGTTGGAGGCCCACAGCTGCTCCCGGGCGTGCACCGCTGTCACTCGGGTGACGACGGACTGTGGGGACACGATGCAGCGGCTCAGCCCCGGCGATGCCGCCAGCGCCCGAAGGAAGGGCTCGGACAAAAAGATTTCTGACAATTATTACGACTAAACTGTGCTGTGATGTCTGGAAGCTTTGCTTGTGTTTTGCTTAATTTGTTTCTCAAGGACTCCTGACTCCTCAACTGTTTCCTTAGGTCTCTCTGTTTAGGTGAGATTAAAACGCCCATCAGGCTCCCCACAGAAATCACCGGGAGGGGACTCAAGACCTTCAGTGGACACTTGGGCAACTCCCAGAATGAGCTACAGGGAGTTTGAACAGAGACGCAGAGACCCTGTTACAGGGAGGATGATTCTGCTGGTTTAGGAAGGAGGCACCTGGACTTTCCTTCACAGCGCACGCTCTGGAGAGAAGGTCAGTTAGTGAACGCTGTGAAGAAGTCTGCTTACTTCCTCCCTCAACCACAGAAACCCCTCACCCTATTTTCACTACACATGCTCAGTCTGTGTAAACAAATTCCAGGAACTCGTTACCATAAGACAACCCGTTATATATTCATTAGATTTCATAGATGATTTGTGTGTAAACTGATGTTCCTTGCTAGTTCAGAGGAGCCCTCACAGTGGAGAACCCCCAGGGCGACCCCAGTGCTGCTAATAAAGAATTTCTGCTTAACAGTAAAAAAAAAAAACAACCCAAACTTTAGTGTTGAGGCAATTTCTTTGACCACCGAGCCCCGTTCTCCCCATACCTGGATCTCCTCCCGGCTCAGGTGGGTGGTGACGAGGCCGCCGTCGCATGGGTGCTGCCAGGTGCCCTCGAAGCTCTGCAGGCTCAGGTAGAACTCGGCCCCATCCGTCAGCCTGTGCCGGACCCAGCGCGGCTTCGGGGTCCCTGCGCACAGAGACGGAGCGGCGCTGCTGGGGGGTGCTGCTGGGGGTGCCGCTGCTCCCCCTGAACAGCTAAGGGCAGCCCCAGGCTCCTTCGGGGAAAGTTTTTGTAGCCCCTAAAGATTTTACCTTCTTGCCTCTTGGTGGCCATCAGAGCCGCAAGCTGCTCCTGGTAGGCCGCGGCGCAGGCGCTCACCACGCCGCGCAGCCCCACGTCGGGGTTGTGCAGCACCTGCAGGGTCTGCGTCTCCTTCCCCTCCTTGATCGCCTGGTTGATGGCGGCGGTGCCCAGGGCCACTGCGGGAGAAAAGGGAGCTGGCGTTGAGCCTCTTCTCACCTCCCCCCTGCAGCAGAACCCTCCCCTCCCAGGATGGGGGGAGCAGCACCCAGCACCCACACCAGGGAGAGCACTCACTCCTCCTGGCTGCCACTGTGTCCTGGTTGGCCCTGCGGACGCCTTCCTGGATCTCTTCCCACCAAAGCTCAGCTCCATCGTCCTCTGTGGCCTGCGAGATGTGGGGAGATGGGGTGTAGCGAGCTGGGGACCCCCCCTCTGCAACTCCCTGCCAGGAGGGGGCAGAGAGGGGGGATGAGTCTCTGGAGCCAAGGCCCCAGCACCAGGCCCCGAGGGAATGGCCTCAAGCTGCCCAGGGCAGGGTCAGGCTGGCTCTGAGGAAGGATTTCTGTGCAGAAGGGGCTGTTGGGCGTTGGAATGGGCTGCCCAGGGCAGGGGGGAGTCCCCGGGATCCCTGGGGGGGTTGAAGAGTCGGGCTGAGCCAGCGCTGAGGGATCTGGGGGAGTTGGGAAGGGTCAGGGGGAGGGTCATGGTTGGGCTGGAGGAGCTTCAGGGGCTTTTCAAACCCAGATGAGTCTGGGATTTTAAAGAGCTTCATCCATGCTGATCTTGCACCACATCACCCCACCAACACCTGCAGGGGGGGGAACGTCACCCAACCTGAGCCTTCAGGCTTCGCGCCCGGGCCAGGACGTC
>NW_020799177.1:0-1577 GCF_003259725.1 Athene cunicularia | reverse complement strand
TCGAGGGGCGGCCTCCCCAGTGCCGAGCCCAGGGCTCAGATCCCTCCCCTGTCCCTGCTGGCCACACCAGGGCTGGCACAAGCCAGGATGCCGTTGCCCTCCTTGGCCCCCTGGGCACACTCTGGCTCATTCTCACGCCCCCAGTCCCTCTCTGACTGGCAGCTCTCCAGCCGCCCCTCCCCAGGCCTGTAGCCCCCCTGGGGGTTGTTGTGGCCCAAGGGCAGCCCCCGGCATTTGCCCTCTGAAACTCTCCTAGTTGGGCTCAGCCCATGGCTCCAGCCTGGCCAGGTCTCTCTGCAGCCTCCCCACCCTCGAGAGATCCACACTCCCACCCAGCCGGGTGTCATCTGCAAACTGACTGTGGGGGCACTTGATTCCTTCATCCAGAACATCAGTAAAGGTGTTAAACAGGAGTGGCCCCAAATCCCAGCCCTGAGGGACACCACTTGTGACCGGTCACCAACTGGCTTTCACACCCTTCCCCACAGCTCCTGCTTGTGCTGACGGAACAGCCGTGCTCAGAGCCTTGGCGCAAAGCCGACAATCTGCAGAGCAGCCCCCTGTGCAGGGAGGGAACACACCCCCCCTCCTGGGGACCACATGCAGCCCCGAAGTGTCACCCCAGCACAGGAACCCCCCAGCTCCTGCCAGCCCCTACCAGCGCCTTCTGCTCCCGGTCCGTGCTGAGCTGCTCCAAATACCGGTCGAGGTTCTCTCGCCGGAGGCAGCGCAGGGCCAGGACAGGGTCCTGCAGTGCACGGAACAGTCCCAGTGTGTCCTGTCGCTCCAGGGCATCGTCCACCTCCTCCAGAACCCCGTGCACTAGGAGAGAGGCCAGCTGACACCCAGAGAAGGCGAGCAGGTAAATCCTCCCGCGGCTCCAGGGAGCGAAGGGAGCTCCGGGTGAAGCCTGTGTACCACTAATTTTAATTTCTCCTCGGAAATGCACAGCCAGCCCCCCTCCCTGCCGGGTCTGAAGCTGGTCTGGGCAAACAGCTCCTCCCTACAGAGCAGGGACTCCCCTGTGGCACCACAGTTCCACCGATAAAACTCTGGGGACACACACACACACACACACACCCCCCCCCAGGACAGAGGGCACAGCTTTGCTCACCGTTGGCTTTGTTGATGTTCCCTTGGATTTCAGCCTGGGTCAGACACCGGTCGTAGATGTCCTCTCCATCAGGGATCACCTGCAGGTACTGGAGAGGGACTCCCCACCCTGAGCTTTCCACCCAAGCACCCCCCAACAGCGCACAGGGCCAACCAGCCCCCAAAGAGAAATCATTTCCCCTACACACACCTTCCGATTAACACTAGGGCTCCCCGGTTGTGTTTTACCCACCAAGCACAGAGACGGTCTCTGACCAAAGAGAGACCCCTCCAGCTGGAAGCCCCCACCAGCAGAGGGGCTGCACCTCTCCCAGCCCCCCCAGAACCACCCCCCCGTGCCCTCCTCACCTTGTTCCTGGCGTTGCTGCCCTTCTCCAGCTTCGCCTGGTGCAGCATCTCCTGGTAGGCGCCCGCCAGCCCCTGGCGCAGGTCGAGGAGCATCGCGCTGGGGTTGCACAGAGCCG
>NW_020799176.1:14717-22298 GCF_003259725.1 Athene cunicularia | reverse complement strand
ATTCTCCCCGACTGATATAAGTCAAAGCCAATTAAAATTTTAATTGTTTATTTAGCAAGCAGCAACAAGCAAAGCAGCGCTGGGCAGACGGGCATCTCAACTCTGCCAACGGCGCGCGCCCACTTCCTGCGAGTCTTTCTTTTTATATCATCTGTTCTCCGGTATCTGTGTCTCTTTGAGGGGTGTACTTTGCGTCTGCGCACCTTGTTGCTAGGGGTTGTCCTCTGCCTCTTGGTGGGCGTGGGGATGATGATGAAGGCTCTGTGTCTTCCTTGCGTCACGAACTGCTCGTACTTTTTGCTTCACTTGCTTCAGTCCCCCAACCCCCTCTACAAAGTGTTAATGAGTCTTTGTTGGACTACCTAAAGGGAAATGGCATTAAACAGCTAGGCTAATTACCTGTGTTGCAGTGGTCCAAATTGCAAGTTTGATTTGGCCCCTGATGGAGAAATGACCGCTTTAGAATCCAGAAAAGGGTCAGTTGTGCTTGGTCATCTTTTATAGAGCCTGTAAGTTAGATGTGCATTTTCCACTGGTGATTTAGGTCCAGCTATGCTAGCCCTTCCTACACTTCAACTTAAACACCTATTCTAGGACAGGAAAAATCCTCCCTCTGAAGATGCTGCTCTCTGTTGAGCCAAACATCCCAGTAGCTGTCTCTATTGCAGCTCTCAGGTCATAGAATCACAGACAGGGTTGGGTTGGAAGGGACCTTAAAGATAACCTAGTTCCAACCCCCCTGCCCTGGGCAGGGACACCTTCCACTAGACCAGGTTGCCCAAAGCCCCGTCCAACCTGGCCTTGAACCCTTCCAGGGAGGGGGCAGCCACAGCTTCTCTGGGCAGCCTGTGCCAGAGCATCCCCACCCTCACAGGGAAGAACTTCTGCCTTAGATCTGATCTAAATCTCCCCTCTGTCAGTTTAAAACCATTACCCCTTGTCTTATCCTTACACTCCCTGAGAGTCCCTCTCCATCTTTCCTGTAGCCTCCTTTAAGTGCTGGAAGGCTGAACCCCCCAACTCTTTCAGCCTGTCCTCACAGGGGGGTGCTCCAGCACCCCCAGCATCCTTGTGGCCTCCTCTGGCCCCTCTTGAGCAGGTCCGTGTCCTTCTGCTGTTGGTGCCCCCAGAGCCAGACCCAGCCCTGCAGGGTGGTCTCCTGAGAACACAGGGAGAGAATCCCCCCCTCGCCCTGCTGCCCACCCTGCTCTGGGTGCAGCCCAGCATATCGTTGGCTTTCTGGGCTGTGAGTGCCCTTGCCAGGTCATGTTGAGCTTTTTGTCAACCAGCACCCCTGAAGGGCTCAGGCTTGTACAACTGGCCCAAGCCAGAGTTGACCTATAGATGAATCCTGTATATTTTATAACTGATAAATATTGTGCTAGTAGGTATTGTACTAAGTTATAACGACCCACTTATACTGATGTAAAAAGTGTCAAAGTATTGGAATACTGCAGCCTGAACAACAGGCCCCAAGCTGAAGCTGCTAACTTAGTCTGTAATCATTAACAGTGTCTGTAAACTCGCTAGTGAAAGAGGCAGCTTAGACACAATAGAATCAGGAGTGAGGAGAGAATGTATCCAACTGCCCTTGTTCAGCCTGTTCAAGGCTGAGAACCCAAGTATCTGACCTTGTTAGAAACTCCCTTGGTTTCCCCCCTCCCCAAGCCCTGGCCAGGCTTTGGGTGGAATCCAACAGGAGAATGAAACCAGAAATTTTCCTCTCAGAACAAAGGTGCCGGCTGTTCTGGCCTGTCGCTCTCTGGTATCTAAGGCTGGGCCCGTTTGCAGCGACTTGGGCAGCCTTACCTACAGGTGGAGGCACCGTGTAGGGTTCCCACTTGCCGGGACAGGCTCTCCAAACCCTCGCTGTGACCCGCCTGCTCCCTTCCACAGCTCCAAAGGGTAAATTAAACGATCCGATGAACCGTATTACACTTGCAGCTGGCTCAAAGGGAACAGAGCAGCATTAGGCAGCCCTGGTGCTCATTAAACGCCTCTGGCCAGAAGGATCTAATGAACCAGTTCCATTACAACAGTAATTTCTTCCTATGACATATGGTGGTTATATATTCATGGGGGATGTGGGGAAGGGAGGAGATCCGTACAGACTGGTGCATTAAGATACATTGTGTGTGGAAAGATGACCCCAGAGTGTGTGGCTGACAGACAGGAGAGGCAAGGCAGAGAGCAGAGTATCCCCAAGCCCATTGTAATACCATCAAGCTGACCTGTAAAAAAATTATACAAACAATTAAAAGGGGACCCTCTGTTCTTGGCATCAGCAGCTCTGAGGTTGGTTTAATGACCGGTGATCGTTAGGAGCCTGCCGGAGCTGCAGCTGAGCTCTCATACACCCCAGCTATCCCAGGGTAACCGGGGACGTCGCATCGTGTCCATGCTTTGGGGTGTCCCTGTATGACAGGAAGGTCCAGGCAGCTGCCGGCACCTCGTGGGCAGAGCTGGCGGCGTGACACTGGAGCTGTGCTTGCTTCACCATACTGCGGCACGGCCTGGAGGAGGGGGAAGAGGAAGATCTAAGAAGATACAGCTGGAAAAAGTGCCTGGCTGTCTCCCCAGAGTTTTAACACTGGACTTCTCTGTTTTTCAGTCTGGTTGTAACCAAGGTAGTTTTCTAAATTAGTACAAAGAGAAAACCTGTGATTATAATACATTTTAGTAAAGGACTAATCAATTTATATGGGTTGCTGTAGAGTCTGATAAATCAAAACCGGGTTGATTATAACCATGGCTTATAGCCATTTTATAATACCCTCCAGGGATGTGCTTATAATAATCTGTAACACCAGCTGCTGCTGTCGATAACTCATTTAAATAACACCAGTTAGTATTTTTTTTTAACAGGCTAGAAGCACAAAGGTGAGTGAATATTCCTCTATACTCCTGAGTCATGTGACCTTTCATGGGTGCAAATTTGGGGTCAAATCAATGTCCATCAAAGGCAAGGAAGAAATCCGGTGGCTTGAACAAGAAGCTGGAAAAATTAGATAATTGTAAGAAAAACAATACTGAGTGGGACTTGAGCCCTGTGTTGCCCGAGAGAGGCCAGAAGCGGCTGCGTGGGAGGAAGGGTAGAGGCGAGGGCTGTCCGACCCCCCTTCTGGCCTGTCCAACCACCCTGCATCAATCCCAGTGCTGAGGGTCTGCAGAGGGCTGGAGGCTGTTCTCAGGTCCCATGTTCAATAGTCATGTGTGAGTTTATCCTGGTGAACATCTCTTGCCCATCCTTTCAGAGAATTGCAGCGGGCTGAGGCTGAAAGGGCCTCCAGAGGCTGTCTGGTCCCACCCCCTACTCCAGTAGGGCCACCTCGCTTCAGTGATTAAAGGGTCACCCTTTAATCTCTTTTCCCTCTGACCCTGAAGTGGTACATTCCACCATGAAATCAGAGAGCACGTGAAAAACACAATGAAGTTAACATTTATATGATGAGACACAATGTAAGAGGCCTTTTGGTCTTCTGCCTGTCTCAACATTGCTGCTTCACGACCCCCCCATCCCGCCCTCAGCACCCTGTTGTTGTGAAGGAGTATGCCTTGAAGACGTAAAGTCCCCGACGACACTCTGACGTCCGCCCGTGGCTGGAACAGCAGCAGCCTTGGCAGCGCCCACCGAGCTGCACCCGTGCGGGCCGGGCGGGCGGGGCCAGACTGTAGTGGCCAGGAAGACGTGTAGAGGCTGAAGGCACCACAGGTCGACCCCCAACGGCGGGAGAGCTGAACACGCACACGACCAATGTGATCAAGCAATGCCCATTTATTACAACTATTTCAGCCCTTTTATAATGTTCTCCCACACACGTGAGTAACACGCAGTACAAGTCCTCAAGACTGCACAGTTAACTTAGCCCGCGCTTTAAACCTTCTTATGATTGGATAAAAGTGCCCCATCAGCCTTGCCAGGCTTCCCGCCTTGTGGAACATCCTCTCCCATCCCAACCCCTGCTGGGGGTGGTTTGTCTCATTAAGTTTCTCCCCCCTCACTCAGGGTCACATCCTTATCGCATTCTTGCTCGGCTGAGGCTCTTATCAGCCTTGTTCTCACGCAGGATTGCTCACAGGGCCATTCTCTAGCAGAAAGCCCTCTAGAATCCCAACATATCCCTCTTTTTGGTTTTGAGCAATCCGAATTTCTTGCAGGCCCTTTTGTACCGAATGTCTAACACAGGAAATTAAGCACGGCAAATTGACAGCAAGCATGATAACTACAAGAATTACAATTCCCCTTTGTAACAAGTCTTTCAACCATCCTGTGATTCCCAATGAAGCAAACCATTCTGAGAAGGGTGATGTGACAACAGTTAACTTCATGTTATCTTTCATTTTTCTCAGATTCTTATATATAGATACCGAATGGTCAGATAAATTCATACAGCATATTCCTACAAACTCTTCACAGCCATGCCCTTGTGCTAAAAGCAGAAAATCAATGTCAGCCCTATCTTGAAGTACAGCATGTCCAAGACTCTCAACATCCATAGCCAAATCACCTATTACATTTGATGTCAAGTTTATTTGTTTAGCAGTCCAACATGTAAAACAAGTGACTAATTGTAATGCCTTTTTTGTCCCAACTGGAGACACTTGCCGAAAGGCTGTGGTGTCCACGCACCATTCTCCTGCTAAGCAAACATCTTGTTTTCAACAGTTCAGCCTCCTTATCTCCTTGCTATGCACGCAGTTTCTCAGCCCCTTGGCTTTGCAGGTGTTCTTCACACCAGCTACAGCCTGTTGTTACAGTGAGACCACTTGGTCTGGATCGCTCACAACATGTCCGTTGTTTTCTAACCATTCCACGAATCCTTCTTTTTGTTTTGCGCGATTGTTATGGTTTGACTGGCTAAATACCAGGTATCCACCAAGTCGCTCTATCACTTCCCCCCCCTCCTTTTCCCCTTGTTTTCTCAATAGGGTAAAGAGGGGAAAGAAGATAAACTAACCCTTGTGGGTGAAACAAAAGCAGTTTTAATATAAGCAAGGCAAAGCAAAAGTCCGCGCATGGAAGCAAAAGCAAACAGATTTAGTCTCTACTTCCCATGGACAGGCGATGTCGGGCCTTCTCAGGAAGCAGGGCTCCAATACACGTAGTTGTTGCCTCGGAGGACCAAGGGTGACCCCACCCCCTTCCTCCTTTCTCCCAGCTTTATACTGAGCAAACGTCATATGGTCTGGAATATCCCTTTGGTCGGTTTGGGTCAGCTGTCCTGGCTGTGTCCCCTCCCAAGATCTTGCCCACCCCGTCCCACTGGGGGAAATATCAGAAAGAGCCTTGGTGCTGTGTAAGCACTGCTCAGCAGTAGCCACAACACCAGGGTGCTATCAACACCCTGCCAGCTCCCGACATAAAACACAGCACCGTGAGGGCTGCTGTAGGGGAAAACCAATTCCAGTTCAGCCAGACCCAGTACAGCGATCCAGACCCCTTTTATTGTTCGGTCCATCGTTTTCACAAAACACTTCCACACAGAGCTTAACATCATTAAAAGATTACAATGACAATCAAAACTCTTATGCAATATAAAACCAAATCCTTTAACCATCTAGTATTGGTAACCTTTAAGCCAAATCATTATTAAATACTTTTCCTTCTTCAAGATGTAAACTCATCGTGTAAGCATCACTACAAAACCAAGTGTCATTTACTGGTACTGCTGAAGGAGTCACATTTTGCCATCCTAGCTAGACTGATTATACCAACCATGTGTCAGAGTTGTATAAGGCAGATGCCTCCCAGATCTCCCCTTTCTTGGTTTTGCTGCGTCACCTGCAAGACTTGTTTGAGGGCTGTATCAATCAGGGCTTAGACAAACTTCAAAACATAGCACACTTAGAATAGTTCCACAGAAGTCTAAAACAATACAGCAGTTACAATTACTAGTTTAAAAGAGTAGGCTAATTTCAATATCCATAATTAGGGGATATGACTAAATACTACAAAAATAAACAGTAAGGAAAATACGGAGTAGCACACTTAATGGGGTACTAAAACTCAGATCCACAATTGCTAGGGAACCCTGGGTGCAGCGAGAATTCAGAGCGCCCTTCCTCACAAACTGGAAACCCTACGCGATGCGTCCATCCGTAGGTGAGGCATCCAATGTCGCTGCAAGCAGGTCCAGCCTCTAAATCAACAGGACAAAATAACTGTCACTTTTTCTTGAGCAGGAACATCTGATCTCATCCTCCTGTTGGGTTCCACCCAGAGCCTGGCCAGTACTCCAGGGGGAAAACCAAGGGAGTTTCTAATAACGTTAAACACTTGAGCTCTTAATTCTTAATATTACTAAACAAAGAAAGTTTAATACACACATTCTTTCAGCATTTCATCCTTATTAATAACTACATTTCATCTAAACTACAGTTTTCACTAGTGGCTAGTAAGCCTAGATATTTCATTAAGGAGTTACAATTACTGTTAGCATTTTCTCTTAAAAGAATTGACAACTGTAGTGTAGTTTGTTCTGCTGCAGTAGCAAACATCACTCAGACATTCTGCTCGAATGATCAGTTGAAGAGATCGCAAACTGTCAGCACAGGGGCACCCACAGCACCCACAGCTGGATCCTGAGTGCTGGCTGCCTCTCACGCCCCAGGTGTGGTTGCACACACCTTGCCGGTGACCATTGGAGATGAGACCTGTGGAGACACCAGCATCACCTCTTCCCCAGGTTATTAAAGGAAATGGTCCTTCCCAGTTACCCCGTCTAGGTTTTGTTAACACTTGAGCTTTGCTCTGGACTTTTTGTTGATCTGGTATCTGTGATGAGAAATGACACAATACTGGTGGCACCTGTGAGACAGGGGAAATGTTTAAAAGGCTCATGACATACAATGCCTTATGTAGTGTTCTGTGAGGTGTAGATTGATACTGTGCATCTCCCCTTTTTGTTGTTGTAACAGATGCTTTAGCTTTAGTGAGAGTACATTTTACTAGAAGTCAATCTTGTGTCACTGTCTGAGCTCAGAATATTTAAGGGGTACCTGCTGATCCAAATCCTGAGTCATTGCGGCTTCTTGGTATACTATTAGGGGGAGCCGCAGTAAAGTAAGCAAGGTGAACAATTTTTTACTCTTTTGTTACAGATCACAAGGGTTCAGGCCATAATTCCGATTTTCCTCTTCATAACCAGCATCTACAACCCCTGTACAGTTTCAGATGACCTCTTGACAATATTTCCATTAGGCAGATGGTTCAGAGGCGCCCACTCCCCGCAGAGTACGCACCTAAATTCAAGACAACAATCAACACAGAATTACTGCCTCCCGTTAGAGGAGGTATTTTATCTGTAACACTTCGAACACTGAGCCCAAAGAGACAGCATCTCACACACGCAGAACAATCACACAGCCACACAATGAAGTTTCCCACACTTTGTTACTGTCACAACATAAAGTGACAAATATTACAAGGACGAAAACACCATTAAGAACATATGAAGCCATTGCTGCATGACAGCGTCAGCACCTTCTCTGTGAAAAAAGTTGCCGCCTTTGGCTTGGGGGCGTTGGAGGCCGAGCGCACGGTGCGGGTGGGGCCGCAGGCTGCCACCGCGAACTCCATAC
>NW_020799176.1:0-14667 GCF_003259725.1 Athene cunicularia | reverse complement strand
GGGAGGTTTTGGGGGGTTTGAAGTTTTTTGAATTTTGTGTGTTATGGATTTGTTTTTGTTTTGTTTTGGGGTTTTTTTTTGCGTTTTGGGATTTTGCTGTTTTGTTTTTTCTTGGGTTTGGGGTTTTTAGGGGGTTTATTGGTGGTTTTTTGTGTTTTTTGATGGTTTGGCTTTTTTGGGCCTTGGAGGGGTTTTCAAGGTTTTTATGTTTTGAGCATTTTTTGTATTTTGGGATTTTTAGGGTTTTGGTTTTTGTGGGGTTTGGGGATTTTTTGCATTTGGTTTTGGGGTTTTTTGTAGTTTTTTGTGTTGGGGGGGGTTCTGTGTTTTGTGTGTTTTGGGGTGTTTTGACTTTTGGAAATTTTTGGCCTTTGGGGATCTTGGAGTGTTTTTGAGTTTCAAGTTTTGGCAGTTTAGGGTTTTTTTGGGGTTTGGGAGATTTTGGGCAGGTTTTAGTGGGTTTTGTGCTTTTGAGTTTTTATTTTTGCCTTGTTTTTTTAATTATTTTTCAGTTTTTATTATTTTATTATTTTTTCTATGACACCCCAAAACCCGCCGCTGCCTTCGCTTCTAAATTCGCTATTTCTGCAAAATAAGTTCCATTAAATTCCATTTAATTAACGAGTCAAAACCACCCCAAATCCCTCAAATTGGCAAGAAATCGGGAAAAAACACCAAAACGCTCCCGAAGCCGTGAAGCTCATTAACCAAAAATCTGCTTTTTCAAGTGTAATTTTGGGTGCTGTTTAGGAAAAAAACCCCCGAAACAACAAAAAACTCAACTCAGCTGGGGGAGAAACTCACAATTATTTGGGGAGAAAAACATCCCAGAAGAAGGTTCCTGGGGCCCTGCATCTCCTGGGTCATCAAAAAACCCAAACCTGCCATTTCTAATATCATTATTTTTAGTTTTATTTGCTCACACTTCTATCGATATTTATTCACACTTAGATATATTTGAATCGGTATTTTTTACATTTTTACTGAAATCGATACTTTTTACATTTATATTTATTTAAACTGATAGTTTTACGTTTTTATTTACATAAAAATTTTTAAAATTTTCATTCAAATCCATATTTTTTCACATTTCTATTTATTTAAATTGATATTTTGACATTTATATTTCAATCAATATTTATTAATATATATTTATTTAAATCGATACTTTTTTTACATTTCTAATTTGAATTGATACTTAACAGTTAGATTTAAACCAATATTTACGTTTAGAATTAAGTCGATATTTTTTAAACTGATATTTTTTTACATTTATAGTTAAATTGATTTTTTTACATCTATATTTATTTCAATCAGTATTTTTTACATTTAGATCTAAATTGCTACTTTTACATTTGTATTTATTTAAATCAATATTCTTTTACATTTCTATAAATCGATGTTTTTTTGTTTTTACTTATTTAAATAGATTTTTTACATTTATATTTATTTACTGAAATTTTGTAATTTTTGTGTATCCCCCCCAAAAAAAAATAAATCCCATCTCGATATTTACATTAATTTATGGATTTTTTCCTAATGTTTAATAAATAATGTTTCAAAATTTTTACATTTTTGTTCTTATTTCCAACATTACATTTTTATTTCATTCCTATTTCCCCATTTTAACTCCATTTATTTGATTTTTATATTTTTACCCAATTTCATGGGGTTTTTTTCTCCCTCACCATAGGCGCTGCCTCCTCTGGGGCCGTTTTGGCCACCTGGATGCGGCCCTGGGGATGGTGGGTAATGTACAGTGGATTGGGGTGCGGAGGGTGACCGGGGGACGGGGGATGGTTGGGAGGAGGATGGTGGGTGGTGGGAAGGTGGATGGCGCATAGTGGACAGGGAATTGTGGGATGGTGGAGAGCGGACTGGGCACGGTTGGGAGGAGGATGGTGGATGGTGGTATGTCTAACGGGGGACGGTGGGAAGCTGGATGGTGCACGGTGGATTGGTTCCTTGTGGGAAGGATAGTGGAAATTGGGAAGCGGAATGGTGGGCTGTTGTTTGTGGGATGGTGGGCAGTGTGAAGGTGCTTGGTGGATGGTCGGCTGTGGGACAGTTGATGGCGGATGGAGGATGATGGATGGCGAGAGGGTGGCTGCTGGGTGGTGGAAGGAGCATTGGCATGGTGAATGGTTGATGGTGGATGGTGGACAGTAAACGGTGGGAAGGGGGATGGGGGATTGTGGGATGGTGGATGGTGTAAGGTGTGAAGATCTGTAGTGCATGGTGTGTGTTGTACTGTGGGATGTGGGGAAGGAGGACAGGGGATGGTGGATTGTGGGACGGTGGATAGTGGGAAGATGGATGGTGTATGATGGATCATGGGATGGTTAATGGTGGATTGTGAATGGTGTTTAGTGGATGTTGGACTGTGGGACAGAGGATGGTGGATCTGAATGGTGGATTGTGCAATGGCGAAGGCTGGAAAGCTTAGTGGTATTTTATGTGTGTGGTGGGAAGGTGGATGCTGGATTGTGGCATGGTTGATAGTGGACTGTGGATGGTGGGTCGTGGTAAGGCGGATGGTTGATTGTATGATTGTGAATGTTGGATGGTCGATGTTAGATGGTGGCATGGTGGGTAGTGGCTGGGTGATGGTGCTGGTGGGATAGTGAATGGTGGATTGTTGCTTGTGGATTATGGATGATGGAAGGTGGATGGTGTGAAGGTGGTTAGTGGATGGTGAATTGTGGGAAGGTGGCTAATGGATTATGGAAAGGAGGATGGTGAATGGTGGTGGACTGTGTGAAGGTTTTTGGTAGATGGTGGATTGTGGGAAAGTGCATGGTGGATGGTGAATTTCAATTGTGGGAAGGATCATTGTGGAGGGATGGAGGATTGCAGTATGCTGGATCACGGATTGTGCATTTTGGGATGGTGGGTGATGGAGGGTGGACAGTGAAAGGTGGAAGGTGGATGGTGGGAAGATGGATGGTGCATGGTGGATGTTGTATTTTGGGATGGGTGGAAGGAGGACAGTGGGTGGTGGATTGTGGTATAAGGGATGGTGGAGTGTGAGAAGATGGGTGATGGATGGTGGGCACGAATTCCCATGCAGGCCACTGGAGACAAGACCACAGACAATCAATATGATAGGAAGTCAAGCTCAAGCTTTATTAGCTAGCAAACCCTTACATACTTGTGCATTACAAAAACAGCAGCAAGCCCTTATGTACTTGTTGCTACCTTGTGTTACTCTTGCACATGCTCATTTCAAAAAAAAAGCACCACTCGGTACTTCCCACAAACATTGCTGCCCGCACGTGGCCAGTAGGTAAGTTCCTGCTTTTGTAATCCCAGAGAGTCCCTTCTTTATCAGTTTCTTCCTTAACAAGCACATTCTTTTCTTCTGGCCTTCTTGCATTTAGACGTTGTTAATCTTCTGACCCGAATGCTGGTTGTACTTTTGCATTGTCAGTGTGTGCGGAAAGTCCAGCAAGCCGGCATACGCACCCACAGAACACATTGATGTTTGGTGCCAATTTAGACAATCAATTTCCTTCTCACATTAACTTCTAACTTCAATTAAATTTGACCTTTTGCTGCAGCAAAACCTCCTTTCCTTCCTCTTCCATTCAGGCAAAAATGAGACAGTGACATAATCCCTCTCTTCCCACTGCTAAAGTCCTCCCAGTTTGTTGAGTTTTTGTTGTGTTTGTTGTTGTTGTTGTTGTTGTTGTTTTGGTGGTTTTTGTTTGTTTGTTTGTTTTTTTATTTAGAGTGGCTCTTCACAGTCTCATCAACAGTCCTCCCATAACAGCTCAAGATCACATCTTCCAAAAGTCTTATTTTCCACACACACTTTGCTGTAACTTTCATTTCAATGCCAACTTCACCTGCGGACATTTCAAGAAAGTAGCAATTACTTACAGAAAATATCAATTTTCCAAAATAGCCAAGTCCATTATAAGCACAGATTCACATTTTTTTTTTGTAAACAAAATTAAGATGTCTAAGACTTACATAGTCTTTTATAGTTTCTTCTGAACAGGATATCAAATCTTGCAGTCTCATGGTAACATCATCTTTTGCTCCACCATGTCCATTAGTACTTTTGAATCCTTTTAGTCTGTGTATTCATTTTCTTAGAAAAGAAAGTAGTTCAGTCAGTGTTAAATTCTTGAACTATACGATACATTTAGAAGCAAGATCAGTTAAGCTAAGCTTGATATAAAAAAGCTAGAAACATACTACAACAGCATTTTAAGCTACTGAAATTCTATATTAAAGCAAGTCATTTTGCTTTTTTTTTTTTTTTTTGAGAAAGTTACCTCAGTTGCTTATTTAAGTTGCTCATGAGACTCATCCATTTTAATTATCTGCATTTCAAAGCCTGTAACAGGAAAACAAGCCTGTATCAAATAAGCAGCCATTGCATCGTTTACTCGGTAATCCATTTTTCCAGATCTTCTGGTACTTTAGTAGCTTTTGAATAGACTCATTTATCCTTGTGTTTGCTTCATCTTGCAGGACACATTTAAAATTTTAGGGTTTTTTGAACAAAACTGGGGCCTGCAACCTGTATAAGATATAGATCAAGAGACTTCTGCTGAAATCGTACCATGAGGTGTTGCTGCTTTTATCTATGAATGTTCCACAGAACAGCTGAAAACACTGCATCAGTAAAATGTGAAGTGCTGGGATCACAATATAACCAGGAAATCATGAATAAATAATGTTGACATGTTACCCCACAATTCAGAAGTCTTCGACTGACAGTTTTAAGTTTTGTCTTAAAAAAGAAATAATCAAGGCCTGTGGAATTGTTCAACCTGAACATACACAAAGCAATTGATTATCACCTCTGTAAGTACGATTGGGTTCCAAAATCCTGCTCAGATGGATTTTACAATGCTCAACTACAATTTTACAGTCACCATTTCTCTCTTCTTTCACAACACACAGACAGAGCTCACCTTTGGTTTTCTGTGTCAGCTGCTCTTCAATTTCAAGTAATTCATTGGTTTTCTCTGTCAGCTTTTCTTTGGTCTGAGTTAGTTCAGTGACAGTATTGCCCAGATGTTTTTCAAACCAACCTACACCTTCCTGTGGGTCCTCTAGAGACTCAATGTGTCCGTGTGTTTCTTCTGCCTGCTTTTTGGTATCAGTGACACTATTCTGCAGAGAATCAGTAACGCCCTCAAGATCAGTGTAGGTGCCTGGCCCTATGCCATATTCTTCATCCTGAAAGATAATTTATATCCATTTAGAAAATACCAATATTTACACAATACCCTTTATTTCTACCGAAAATTTGGAAGACCATTATGTCCTCAAACATCTAAGTGCAGTTAATTCTGACTCCAAAGCCATCTTGTGGGTTCACAGGCAATCTGATTGCCAGTTTCTGTCAACCTTCACACAGAAGTCTCCAGCATCTAGTAACAGCTACTTTAGTTTTAAAGCATTTAATGGCCCTGCCTCACATTCCCTTTTATATCACCACAGAACCATCCCCTCCAACTTTAATATAAAATCTAGCATCTTTACCCAATGAGAACACTGAATGAACACAGCAAGCAAACAGTTTTAGAAGGAATATATCTGAAATTTTCAAATATCAGTAGAAGTTTGTGAGGTCAAAAAAGATTGTGGTAACATCAAATTAAGTTGTACTTAAAACATTGAATTTATATCTCTCCTCCTCATTGTTGTTTCTGTTTGTTTGTTGTTTGGTGGTTTTTGGTTTTGGTTTGGGTTTTTTTTTTTTAAGGGTTCCAAATGCAAAGAACCAGCCTCAGCTTAAGAGTTTAGTTATGCTTAAGTGTGTATACAATTCTCATTGCTTCAGTTGTAGCCACAATAGCCTTGAGGAAAAAAGTCTCTGGGACCACTCCGGTGCAGTGCATATATGGGGCCTAAGAATTCAGCTTTTTAATACCTTAAACGGGCACTTAATGCAACAGTTTATGGCACAATTGCAGCTTTTCATCCAGTTTCTTTGTACACAGTAATTCTGTGTTGCAGAAACAGCAACTGCTCCTATTTCACGTGATAAATGGTTCTTGCTGAGGATGCAGGCACACAGCATGCAACTCCTTGAAACCCTTCTTCTAATTCTTGAGACCTACCATCACCGTAGCAGGTAGTTAGTGAAAAGGATGTTACCAGGGCAATAAAAATACCAAGGTCCAGCTTGTTCACTGCAAGGCTGATCCTTTAGTTCATTTTCTTCATCCATGTCTCCAAGATAACCATCTACAAGTTCCTTGAAGATTTCCAGGCATGTGTCAGCATCTTCTTGAAGCCGTTCTCCTCCATAAGAAAGGCACTCACTACATGACAATCCATTATAGGATTTTAAAGACTTGAGAAAGCTTATTTTAATTGAGCAATCATTTCAACACATGCTGGTGAAGTTGTCTTCTATGTATAACTAACCACCATTTCACAGATGGATTCAGGAATAACTTTAAATATAAAGTCATTAAATTATTATTATTATGAAGTACTACAACGTTTATGTTAAGACACCAGCTATACTTCTTTCACATATAGAAAAATAATTTGTTAGAAATACTAAACAAGAAACTCCCTGACTGAGTATAGACTTTCCCATTCCAAATGACCCAGAACTGAAAGCGAAATTGGAAAAGACATTGTCTAGATAATGATTTGCCTAAATAGAGTTACTGAAATCCAGATTTAGTTTCTGTTATGTAATCAAATAGCCTGCAGGTATAATATCTTCAACTGGCACCAGGTTTAATGCTTTTTTTTATTGATCTGCCCATAGCTGAAGTGCACACATAAGGATATGGATTGCTAAACAGTTCTTGTTATCTATTGCTGATTATGGAAATACAATACATCTTGCAGCAGCATCTGCACTTTCTCTAACATGAAATGCTACTCACAGCAGACTGTTCATTTTATCCTGTGAACTCTCTAACACCTGTGGCATTTTCTATGCAGCAGCTAAATGACTAAGTTTGTGAAGCACCAATTACACAAGAGCCGCTCTCTCTTACAGCCTATGGTGTAAGCAATATCACCAGATTCTTTGTATCTGAGCTGCATCAAATGTAAAGTACAATTACAATTGTAATTAACAAGGTACATTCGAATTCTTCGTATTTCTTGACTTCCCCAGAGAATCCTTATCTTATCCTCTTTTGAAGATATTTAAAAAGAATATAATATTTGAAGTTTACATTTTGTGGCAGTTGCTAAGGTCAGCCTTTCAAAAGCGTTTGATACAGCTATTAATACTATGTGCTGAGTGTTTCCTATTTGGTGCTCAGTAGGAATTAACAGAAATGAATCAATGTAATTTTCATATTTTCTTTACACTTTTATCTGTCTACTTGTCATGAAGACAGAGGATAGCACTGCCATCATTCCACCAAAGTTACAGTAAAACAAGGAGGCTTTTACAATCCTCTTAATTTTTCTTTTTCCTCCTAGGACATAACTGGGTATGTGTGTTTTCCTTTCTACTAACACCAAATCAGCAATGAGCTAAAAACCATCTTCTGTATCTTCGTTTTTGTCCAAACACTGAAGGAAGACCCACCTGAAGTGAATTCAAACTCTGCAGGTACTTTTAAAAGAACTCTGCTTCAGAGGTAGCTCTCATGCATTCTGCCAAGCCAGGTTACCAACCACGACACGAATACGAGTAAAACAGTAACATACAGTACTGTCAAGTAAACAGGAGAAATCCTGACGAAATTAATCCAATGGGGAGACTCCCAGTGACTTCAATAGGGCCAGGATTTCACCCTTATCTTGTAGATCAAAACAATTATTTCACTGTTCAGAAGGACCAGACTGCTCTGCCTGCCAAAAATTTCTTAATACAACCTACCATGGTGAGTCTTAATTGTATATACCTCTATAACAATTCCTTTTTCATTCTTCCAAGGTAAACTTTTGACTTAGTGCGTATGCCGGGTCGCAAACCGTCTGCATCACTAACAATGTAAAAGTGTCATCAGCATTCGTTAGAAGATTAACGATGTCTAAATTAATGACGCACTTGTGTTAGAAGAATAACGGAGTCTAGATTAACGACGCTAAAAGCAAAAGTATTTTTACTCATTAGGGAAGAAACAGAAAAGAAAGGAATCTGTAGAATAGCAAAGCAGAAATTTATCTACCAGTTGTGCAGGCTTAGTAGTGCTTGTTGAAAGTGCTGAGAGGAACGAGTTTTTGAAATGAGCGTGCACCAGAGCAACACACGGATTTGCTTCTCAAGGGAATATATAAGGACTTGTTTTTCTAATAAAGATCGGAGCTTGACTGTTAACCGTATTGGTGTGTGTCTTGTCTCACAGCCTCGTCCTGCAAATAAGGGGGTTCCTGCTACATTGACTTGCCACAAATATTACAGAATAATCAAACAGCAGACACAATAAAGATCTTTCTTTCATCTTAGCAAAGTGTCAGATGAAGTGAAGTTCTCCTTAGCATAATCTTACGACTGGTCTGTAAATGAGTAATTATCACTCTCTCAACACTCATTACCAACCAGTGATATTCATACATGCTGAAGTGGCATACTTGCATTAAAAAGGAATGGTTTGAACCATGAAATGAAGTGCTTTTTTGGCTTGGAAATGTGTTGCAGAAAGCTTCCTATTGGCAGGTTAAGAGAGCTGG
Organism: Athene cunicularia; assembly: GCF_003259725.1. Lineage (NCBI taxonomy): Eukaryota > Metazoa > Chordata > Aves > Strigiformes > Strigidae > Athene > Athene cunicularia. The sequence continues at coordinate 6,051 of NW_020799176.1, read as the reverse complement.
GATTATTCATCCTAGAGAAGGCAAAGCTCTGGGGAGGACGTATAGTGGCCTCCCAGTACCTTAAAGAGGGCCTACAGGAAAGATGGGAGGGACTCTTTGTCAGGGAGTGTAGGTAGGATGAGGGGTAACAGTTTAAAACTGAAAGAGGGTAGATTTAGATTAGATGTAAATTCTTTACTGTGAGGGTGGGGAGGCCCTGGCACAGGTTGCCCAGAGCAGCTGTGGCTGCCCCTCCCTGGAAGGGTTCAAGGCCAGGTTGGACAGGGATTTGGGCAGCCTGGGCTAGTGGAAGGTGTCCCTGCCCCTGGCAGGGCTGAACTAGGTGATCTTTAAGGTCCCTTCCAACCCAAACCATTCTATGATGTTAAAAGTCTGTAATTTTTCAGTGAATCACAAAGTACACACTTGAAGATATATCTTCTACATAGCATGGACCCAAATTCAGAGTGGACTAACCATGAATAGATAATTGAACATTTCTTATATTTCTTCATAGGGTTTATAATATACACTGTAACTACACTAACCAAAATGATCTTGTGTGTACGCAATTCAATAGCCAGAGAAAAATCAAGATATCAAGACGAGAATCAATTTCACACTAAACTAGAACAAAATTCTGTGATAAATGTGCTGCAAAACGTGACCAAAAAAACGGTTCTTTTTTGACAGAGATACCGGTACTTTTCATTTGGAATTATTTGAGAATCTGTTGCAAGATAGTACAACGAGCACCTTTCCTTGTTAACTACTGAAATTTAAAAATCAAGCAAAACTGATTAATTTGTTCTCCTCAGACTGGGAAAGTATTGCAAAGTATTAATTCTGCCAATACATTGCCTTTGTAGGGAAATATGGCAGCTGTTTACCATCACAGGCATCATAAGAAACTGTGTTGCTTTCAGAAGGACTTTTAGGATAAAATCACAGGAGCACAGGAACATCCTAACCAGAATACATGATATGGCCCTTGCTGGTTCTGAATGTCTTTAATTACCTCATAATATCTGGCTGGATTCTACTTTACATTACTCCATAGAATTTCCTTCTCCTCAACAATTTATGGTAGAATGTAATCAGACCCAGGATATAGAACATAATTTATTCACTAACTTTATTATCCTGCATAACTCCTGTCACATTATTGGCTGCTTTATCAATGACCTGATTCAACTGAGAATGTCAGTTTATAACTTCATTTAAGTATCCCTGACCAGCAACCTAATACCCCTAATGACTACTCTGGTTACGAGAAACCCTCTCCATTTTAGAGAAGATAAAAACCAAGAATTACTAATTGATATCTATCTAAATATATTTTAAGATTGAAAGGAGTCTGATCATTTAGACATACTGTACTCTGAAATGTCCTCCACAAATTCCTATATGTAATTCTAGCATCCATTATTCCTAAGCTGCTTTCAAGAATGTCACCAGCAATTATTTTTACTTAAACCCCCCTCATTTTTGACTGAAAATTTTATTTTTAAAAAGAAACACATGCTATCAGCAGCCTGATACAGTTTTAAGATAATCGTGAAAGATTTATTAGTGCCATTAAAAAATTTAATATAGTTCAGCACCACATAACTTACATTAAATAAGGTTGTTCATAACATTTATTACCCTCTAGTAGCACTATTTCTGCTCAGCCATCCATTCAAATTGAGGCATCCTTCATCATCCATATACCTCAGAACTTCTCTTTGATCTCTAACAGTAAATTTAAAGGCTGAGTAAATGTTCTTTGAAACACAGTGTGGCACAGCTGATTACTGTTACATAGAAGACAGTAGGTCATTAACTTGAAACTCAGTTAATACAGTGGAACATCCCCCTCATCATCCCAACTTTGAAGAAATACCCCTTTTGGTGATATCTCTAATTTACAGTTAATAAGTATCTTCAAGTGGAATAACAGTCAAGCTTTGGTTAGGGTCAGAATTAATAAAGCACATCTTTCATCAAAGGACTGGCAATGCACCCTGCTCTGGTATTTGCACTTATAATACACAGCAAACACCCAACAGGGATGTGGCATACCATGTTAATCCCAAGAAACTCATCAAATCTTCAGTTTTTACCAGTTTGCTGAAGATTTTATAATCCTACAAGAAAGTACCTCAGCATTATTTAGTTAACTACTATTTTTTTTTTTTAATTACTGCTTTATCGATATTCAAATTAGGAGAGGATGAGCTAAAACTTTGCCTCAAAGTGTAACTGAACTAAAACAAAACCTTAGGGATTCAAGTTTATGTAGCTTTTCACTTCCGCTTGCCCCCTATATATCAGTGCTGTCATGGTTCAGAGAGTGACACAATTAGAAAAAAACAAAAGAACAATTTTAAAGAATTTTCAAATCTGCCAGTGTCATGAAGCACCTCATGTTTGATTTCATTACATTTCCTGGCTGAATTACCAGATCACAGTATCAGAGATGGGTGAATCTGAATAAACACAGGGGCAATGGAAACATGAATTTAGGGACTTCACTTACACACAAACACTAGTTGAACCATCTATAGTCTAGTCTACTTCATGAGTAGACTAACAGCTGACTGCTCACAAAAAGTGGACCGGTCATAACCACGACCAGCCTTCCAAAATGCTCTCATTCTTTAAAAATTAAGAAAAAAAATAATCTGCCAGTTCAATACTGATGATGCACAACTTTGTAATAATGTCAGGCATTTGGATTCAGGAAGATGTCACCCTTTTTCTCCCTAAGAAAAAGCCATCGAGACCATGGTGAGGGGCAATTCACAGTGTAGCTACTGAGGAGCTTTACCTCAGCCAGATCTGCATCCTATCTGTGCTCGAGGTCATCACTCAAAAAAACAAAATGGGAAGCTGAGAGAGATTCTACACCTCACTGACTGCCATCCAGAACCTAAGACACTACCCTAAAACACCACTATTTTTAACTTAGTCTGATAGGCAGGGTATGAGCTATGCTTGCTGAGGCACAGGCTGTGCCCCAAGCTCTCCAAAACCCAGCCTGTCCCATAACATCTCCCTCCAAGTCTGGTGATCCAAGCCCCCAGAGGCAGTGAAAACCACCCTGCGTTGCCAGATGGATCTGGCTGTGTATATGTTCCCTGAAGTTCAAGAGCTCTCTCAAATTAGTGTAGGTAACCTCAGGGAATTATTCTTTAATGGCAGTGTACTTTTCCATTGTAGCAAAAAAATAAATCATTATTAGGACAGACATCCCTGGCTCTCTGGAACTCACAATCCAATAAAATTTTAGCTAAACTTACAATAAGACTGTAATTTTAAGCTTTGTTATCATATAGTTATGCATTTTAAGAATAATCTTCTAGTATAGACTCTGTCATGCTTAGACTAAGACCCAAAGCAATTTCAGCTTAAAATGTTAAAGCCACTCTTTTACCTACTAAAGTTATAAGACCTTTAAAACTTTTTGTTTGGTTGGTTGGTTGTTTCAAAAAAGCATTGGGAACTTTAATGTATGCAACTCAAACCCAGCTGTACTTTGCAAGTAAAAACTTTCCAAGTGCCTGTCTCTCTGCAGAATTTTGGCAAATCTACTTGAAAAATTGAAAAGAGGGGGCTTGAGCCAAAGCTTACTGAAGTCTATGGAAAAACTCCCATAGATTTCATCAGGATTTGGATTAGGCTCTAAAAAATATGAAGTAATTGAAAAATCACTTCTGCATGTACAAAATATGAAATTTTCTCTAAGTTTAGATTTATTAGGCTCCTTTATGGTAATGTAGAAAAGCAAATACAATATAAGTGGTGTCATGATGTACATACATTTTGCACTGTTAACTCATCACAGAGTTCCACATTTGTACATGTTACTTACACTGCCTCTATAATCAAAATTATTAAATCAATCCCACATACACAAACACCTTTACTTCATTTTAAAAAGATCTGAATATTGAGAAAAAGCATTAACACCATCATAGTTCAAGCATGGCAGGGGGGTTGGAACTAGATGATCTTTAAGGTCCCTTCCAACCCAACCATTCTATGGTACTATGATTACATCATTTGTGACAGCCTCTAAAAATAACTATCTCGGTTTCACTTTTTCACTTGCTACTATCGAGTTTTCTGAAATGAAGGGCAGAGGCAATACACTTTGCCCTCTAGAACACTTTATCCATGGTTTTGAACAATTAGCTTAGTGGATATTTTAGTTTGTTTCTGCTTGTGGTCTCTCAACGACTCAAACAATATAGAAAATACAGCCCAATGACAAGCACAATCATTAGGGGAAATTATTTCAACTGACAATTATTTTCACCAAAAGCTTACCTCAACTTTATGAATCCTTTGTGACCACTTATACTTAAGTAGGACATATTAAAATTAATTGGCAATGCAGTGTTTTATGCGTGCTTTAAAAGCTCCTGTGTATGTTTAAGAAAAAAGTCCCCAGGAAACTGACTTTCAATGAAACAGAGACCTTTACTAACGTTTAGATGCCTGAGATCACAGACACTTACCCATTGGCTCTAGACATTTTTGTAATTGCTACTGTCTCATAAAATAGTGCAAAAACCACAGAGGGAAGGAGTACAAAGTTTAAGAAGACTAAAGCAATAACATTTTTTTTTTAATGAATAATTAAAAGAGGAAAGTTTCATCCATAATGAATAAAAAAGAAATCCCACTTGAGATTTGGGATTCATTAATTTGTTGTACTATGAAATTAAGATGGCAGCATTGCAATTCCAACTTGCCTCATCTAAGTACAGTTAGGATCAACACATTAGTACCTTGGTGTGCACGATCCTATTGCTGGCTCTTTGCTTTGAAATCCATTAAACAACCTGCTTCCTGGGGGAATCGGTCTTTCAAGGTACTTTATTGATCAATTAATATGACTTTAAGGAAGCTAGAAAAGATGAATTAGAGTTTTCATTGCAACAGTTAAAGTGAGTTCATGTCAAGTACCTTTAGAAGGCCCTGAGCCAACAAATCCATAGGAGTGAATTGGCATGCAGTGTTTTATGTGTGCTTTAAAAGCTCCTGTGTATGTTTAAGAAAAAAGTCCCCAGCAAACTGACTTTCAATGAAATAGGAACCTCTATTAACGTTTAGAAGCCTGAGATCACAGACACCCATTGACTCTAGACACTTTTGTAAATGCTACTGTCTCATAAAATAGTGCAAACAGGTAATGAACACTATGAAAAAGATGGGTAAAATACTGATCTAGTTCAGTCAGTGACAATTTCCACATACCTCAGTGGACTACCATTTCCACCAATCAGAATGACCAACCTTCAGGTGTACAGAATCCTTGCAAGTACTTGCAGCAAGCTTTGTGAATAAAATTTATTTTCCCTTTTCCTTACATAGATTTAATAAGCATTGTTGAGAAACTTTATGAACACCCAATATATTTAAAATAAAATAAGAAAAAACACATAAAAGCTTTATAGTAAGAGTTACTAAAGGGCAAAAAGTAGTTTAGTATTTTTCGTGGATGAAATTATTGACACAGTTATGATTTAGAAAAATAATCTAGATTAATTAATAACTAACAACTACTTATCAATACAAAATAACTCAGAAAACAAAGCGACTTATTCAGGTTCTAAAATGAGAATATTCACTCTAACTTACTTAACGGTACCTTAATTTATACACATACGAACATGCGCATACACAAACCAGACATAGACATAGAGGAACAAAGGGGTTTGGATTGGTGAAATGAACACAAAAGGGACAAGCACACGGGAACACGGGTAAGGGTACGTACCCACACCCCACCACCAATAACCAGGTGAAATAGAAGTGACCTCAAGAAAATGTCCCTCTCAAGTTTAGAGCAAATACTCCCAATGCCTTGGCATTCCTCATCGGGCGATAATTGAGACTCGAGCGGGGGGACTTCGCCCTGGCTTCCGTCTGGAGCAGACGACACCTTAAGGGTTTTGGTACCTGAGAGGCGTCCCAGCGCAGGGGAGATGCAGGTCACAGGCCCGCTGCCATCCAGGAGAGCTCAAAGGGACTCTCTGGTGGTCGCAGTTTATAGGGTCCAAGATAACTGACTTTTATCAA
>NW_020799175.1:18858-22346 GCF_003259725.1 Athene cunicularia | reverse complement strand
AGTCGTCGGGACGGTCCGCGCTGCACATCTCGCAGCCCGGCCGCGTGGGCTTGTTGATGAAGGTGCATTTTGGACACGACCAGCCCGCCTGTGGGGACACGCGAGATGCAGAACTGGGAAATAAAATGCTTTGGAGAGAGGGGGGAAAAAAGGAGAGGGGGGATAGGACATGGAGGGAGCCCCCAGAACACCCAGACTTGGACAAAGGGAGGATCCGGGGGGGGCAGAGCAGGGCGGCGATGGCGGGGAGGCGCTGTGGGCCACGTACCTGCACTGGTGAGGGCAGACTGGTGGCCATGGGCTGCGACTGGCCGCTGAGGTCGCCCATCTGTAGCGCGTCCAGGTGCTGGCTGATCTCGCCGATGTCCATCTTCCTGCTGGGCTCGTTACCCCAGCCTGGGGAGTGACATCGGGGAAAGCGGGAACGTTACAACCAGCCCAGGAACCGGCACTGGGGCTGGCTGCCAGCGTGCCACCCTGGGCTGGGGGGGGCACTTGTCTCCAGGGAAGAGGCTGCTCGTCCCAGGTCAGCCCTGGGCAGGGAGGATGGATCCCAGGGAGGGCAAACCCGGAGAAACAAAGACCCTGGGGAGCACGGATCCTGGGGAGGATGGACCCCAGGAAGGATGGATCCTGGGGAGCACAGATCCCGGGGGGCACGGACCCCAGGAGGGATGGGTCTCGGGGGGCACGGACCCCAGGAGGGATGGGTCCCGGGGGGCCGCCCTGCCCCAGCCCATCGGCACAAGCCGGCTGGCCAGCGGCGCTGGGCCCACTCGCAGTGCCACAGAGCCCCGACGGCTCCCGGTGCAGGACCCAGATCTGTGGGGAGAGGAGCCCCCCGGGTGTGGACGCTGCCCCTCTCCTCACCGCCCGCGTTCTGGAACGAACAGAAAAGCCACGAAGGCTCTTCCCGAGGTCGCTGGGCAGCACAGAGGGTGCTGGCAAGGGGCAGATTTCCAAGAGCGAGGGCACCAGCTCCATCCCAGAGAAGCCACTCAGCCTTTTCTACCGGCCTGAGAGACCCCCCAGCACCCCAGTGTCCCCCATCCCTACACCCAGCTCTGGCCCCCTGCGCTGGAGCCATCCCAGCCAGCGGCTGCAGGGAGGGCATAGGAGAGCCAGACCTTTTTTAGGCGACATGTTGGGCAGGGTGTTGTATTTGTGCCTTTCGGCGTCGTCGTTGCTCAGCAAGGAGGTGGAGCTGAGCATGACCTGCGCCTGGTCCTCCTCGTAGCGCTGCTCGGTCAGCTCGGCCATCTTGGCCGAGAGCAGGTAGAGAAACGCCATGTCACCGTCCCTGCGGATGCCGTAGGAGGAAACGGTCCGTTCGTCCACGCAGAGGCACTGCCCGATGATCCAGCGCTGGACCAAGGGGTGGAACCCGTAATCCTGGAAGACCTGGGCAGCCGGAGAAGCGGGGAGGGTGAGCTAGCAGCCACAGCTTCCCCGTAGACAGGAGAACCAGCAAAGAACTGGCTCCACGATGGGAGGGGAGCTGGGGGGAGAGCCCACCTCCCCCAGCGCTGGTACAAGTGGTTAAAAAAGGGGCCTACGGGGTGTGGGGGGGTCACACCGGTGCCGGCTCCGTACCTGCTGCTTGAGCGCTGCTATTGTAGTGTGAGCGCGGACCCTGAGGGTGATGCTTGCGGAAGACGTCGCATCCTCCACGCCGACCTTCATGCTGGAGGAGAGAGCGAGGCCGTTAGAGGGGGACGCCGGGATCGGGGGGACGGGCCGTGCCACCGGCACCGGCCGCTCGCCGGGTACGATGCTCTCGACCCGCAGAGCCAAGGCTGATGCCCCACAGGGGAGTCCCAGGAGGTCTGACACCGAGTTTCCAACCACCATCATGTCCCGGGAAACTGGGACAGACCCCCCCAGCCTGTGCCCTGCCTGCAGCTCCCAGCCCACACCCCGAACCCCACATTTCACCCGCACAGGGAACTTGTTCCCCCCCATTTTGTTCATTCTTTGCTCCAGCCTTTTCCCTGCAGCCTCAACAGCAATTTCCACTTTTTGCCTTTTCCTTGCTCTACACCTGGTGCTTCCCAATTCCCCTGAGTCTCCTGGTCCATGGGAATAAACATTCCCCATGTCCGCTCCGGCCCCTAACCCCACTGCCGCCTCTCCCCCAGCGCAGAGCCTGAACCCTTCCAGCTCTCCCAGTAAAAGCGTTTCCCGCCTCTGACCATCCCGCCCCTTCCCTGCACCCGACCCAGAGGGGGAAAAAGCTGCATTTCCCGAGCGTTAAGGCAGAACCTGCAGTTAGTGGGATCGCCGAGGGGTTCCCTCCCCTCTCCCCAACACCGCGGGTCGTGCCGAGCGATGCCGCTGGCACCTGCACCACCCGCAGTCGCCAGCCTGCTGCTGTGTGCCCGTTTTGCATCTACCAGCACCAAGTTCAAGGGCTCGGAGCCCCAAGACCCAGGTGGAAGCCCCGACCTCGCCGCTCAGCACCTTTCCTAGGTTGTTTGTGCGCCCCTGGCACAGCCCCGTCGCCGCGGACGCCTCCGCTCTCTGCTCCCAGCCTGCGCCTCATGCCTGGTCACGACCCAAAGGACGCTCCCCCGCACCGTTTCCCTCTCCCGAGGTTTTTGAGGAAGTTTGCCTGGAGTTTTGGCGGTGCTGGCACAGCTCGCTGCCCCGCTGCCGTGCCCTGCAGCTCCCTGACCCGTGGGCACTGACTCACGAGACACAGCTCAAGAATCACAGAATTCCAGCTCGGAAGAGACCTCGAGGGTCGTCTGCTCCAACCTTTCTTGGCAAAAGCCCGGTCTAGACAAGCCCAGCCCCATTCCAGCCTAATCCGAAGTGCCTCCACCTCTTCCCAACGCCGACGTTTATCCATGAATCTCCTCGGCCTAGTACCGGCCACCGTCTTGATACAAAAATCAGCGTTTTAACCTTCTCGGAGGCCTTTTCCAAGCCTGTGCCGCACATGGCAGAGCTCTGCGGAGCGGGTCCCCCACAGGGCCCGAGGGAGAGGCTGCTGGGGGTCCCCAGGTCCCCCAGACAGGGAAAATCCGCAGAGGGGCTGAGCTGAGCCTGAAACCCCCACGGAATCAGGTCCCTGCCACGCCGGCTGCTGCCCGGACGGGCTCACCCTCTGCATTCCTGGCTGTTCTGGCAGCACCCAAACCCTGCTGCTGTATCCCCCCCACTCCCTGCTCCCCCCTCTTGGGAGCTTGGGAAGGACAAACCCAGGACCCCAGAGCCCTCCAGGAACGCTGCGGCTGCCCCGGCTGCCTGTGGACCGATGCCGACGGAGGGAATTCCCAGAGCAGCTCAGCTCCAGGGGCTGCAGGAGGCTCCGCTGGCCCCAACAGACTCACAGTCGCCACCACGACGGGCAAAACCATGTCAAAAAGACAGAGCCAAGGGCCACGGGGCAAGTGACCCCAACGTCCAGCGACCCACGAGCCCATCTGGGGCAGGTCGGGCTCCCACGGAGGAACAGGACTGTGCTGGGGGTGTGCGGTGGAGTT
>NW_020799175.1:15620-18808 GCF_003259725.1 Athene cunicularia | reverse complement strand
CCCCCCCCCCCAAATACCTTTCTCAGAAAGCTCCAAGGACAGAGCTGCCTCCGGATCCTGATCGGCAGAGCTGGCCCCGGCAGCGGCGGGCAGGGCCGAGGCCTGGGCTGCCAGGCTGCTCTCGGCGGCTGAGGGAAGGCAGGAACGCCTCAGGGCAGGGCTGTCACCCACTGTCACCCATTGTCCTCCCCCAGAGGTCTCCTCCGGCCTTTCAGATGCTCCAATGCACGAAGGGAACAAAACCCCCCCTGTCCCAAAAGGTCCCCTGTGGTGTCCCTGCTGGCCCCACTGACCTTTCTGCACCTCCCGCAGGGAGCTGCTGACGATCGTCCACCACTTCTGGGCCTCCCGCTCCTCCTCGAAGTCAAACACCAGGGGCTCGTCCGAGGAGCTGAGGACCGTCAGCTCGTGGCACGTGGGGCTCTTCACTTTGTACGAGATGTCCTTGAGGTCGTACGCGGCCACGTTCTGGGGGGAAGCAGAAGGACCAGAGGGTTACACCATGACGAGGACACGCTGGGCAAGGGGGAAAATCCTCACGGCCCCGGGGTCTCTCACAACACCAGTGCAGGCAGAAACACGGACCGAGCCTCCGTCCCCGGGGAACTGAACCACAAACACTGCCCCAAATGCCCCCCCGCCTCGTGTCCAGGGCTGTCTCCAAGCCCCACAGCCACCCCGTCCCCTCCACCGTGGCCGGGGCCCACTGCGCAACACCCAGGGCTGTGACCGGCTCCACCAGCCGCCCCCCATGACCAAACACCCCCCTTCTGCAAAACCAAAGCGCAGGTGACATCTCGGAGCAGTCGCGCCGCCAGCTCTCGGGGGAAGCTGGTTCCTTCCCCCTTTTACAAACTGTGGGAAAACCCTTCCCCACGCACACACACACGCCTCGGCAGAGGGAGTGGGGGGGCTCGGCTTTCCCTGCCAGGCCCCCCCAAGCACCCTGGTTGTTCTCGGGTCCCCCCGGCTTGGCTTTACACAGGAGCTTTCGATTCCGTTTCTGATAAAATGGCAGCTCGGGAGGAGCCGGGGCGCGGGGACGGGCCCTGCGCAGCCACCTGCCCCCGCGGCCCCGGCAGCAGGCAGGAAGGAGGCGAGTGCTGCCTCCACCGACAAGGATGAGGAGGGGGGTGGAAGCAAGTTGAAGAGAAACTGCCGGTTTCTTTGCCCTTCACCCACATTTAACGTCCTGCCAAGTCCCCCTCAGCCCGCTGTCCCCAGGATTATAGGAAGGGAGCGGGGGGGGGAAAAGAACAGAGAAGCCAACGTACAGCCCCCTGCTTGCCCTTTGCGGGGGTAAAGCCGATCTGGGAGCAGCTCCCGGGGGTCCTCAGCACCCACATCCCGGGGGGAAGGAGTCAAATGAGGGAGGAACCGGGGACATGGCATTGCCAGGGCCACCTCCCGAGTCGGAACCGGCCGTCCCTGACACACGGCCCCGCAGCCCTGCAGCTCCCAGCCATTGTAGGAAAAGGCTCAGAAAAACAGCGTTTCAATTCCCCGGGTTCCTGCCATTGTGCCAAAGGGCACCCTGGGGTGCTGCCCCCGGCCACGGGGGGACGTCAGGGGAGGCAAAGCGGGGGGTGAAGGTCACTTCCAGCTCATCCTCTGCCTTCGCCGGGTCTGGGAGCCGCCAATCAGCCAGCCCAGGGCTCAGACGGGCGGTTTTGTCTGTTTAACCTCTCTCCTCCACCTCAACGTCGGACCGCAATGCCGTCCGCCTCCTCCCTGCCAGCTCCCAGCCCTCCGAGCAGCACCCGCAGGCAGCGCAGGCTCCCGTTACACCGGCCCAGGGCGGGATTAACACAGCCAGGAGGGTTTTACACCAGCAGCCGGCCCGCGTTACTGCCGCAGAGCAGCTGCTCCAACAACATTTGCCACCCGTGCGCGGGCCGGACTGGGAACGCGGCCCCGGTGAGGCCAGCACGTGTGTCCCAAGGGCCCGACAGCCGCTCCCTGCAGCACTTTGACCTTGAGAGGGGAGACGGAGAGGCGGGCTCAGGGCTGGACTCCGTGGAGCCTCGCCAGGGATTGCGTTTCCCTTCCCGTCGCTCGTCCCTCACGCACAACCAACCCCACGCCGCGCCAGCGTGGGTGGCGGCACAGGAAAGGGGAGCGTGAGCCGGGGCCCAGATAAAGCCCAGAAACCTCAGACTTGCCAGGAAAAGCACCGACGGCCGTCCTCGAGCGGCGGGAGGCTGGAGGGAAAGGCGGCTCCTGGCTCCTCCGCACAGTCCCCGCGGGTTTAACGGAGCCAACGCTACCCCCAGCAGCGGCGATGCGGCAGGGGGGAGGTTTCCAGCCTGGCACAAACCAGAACCCGGAGCGAGGAGGGGAAGGAAAAGCACCCCAAGAGCTGAGGCCTCAGGAAAGGTCTCAGCCCACATGCAGCTGAGCAAACTGGGGAAAAATCAGCCAGGAGAGGATCTGCTCCTGAAAGAGGGAGCTGGGCAGGCTGGAGGGGCTGTGTGAAGGTCATGAAGGTGAACAAGGCCAAGGGCGAGGTCTAGCACCTGGGTCTGGGCCAGCCCCAGGATCAGCACGGGCTGGGGGAAGGACAGACGGACGGACGGATGGACAGAGAGCAGCCCCATGGAGAACTGGGGGATACTGGGGGGTGACAAACAGGACGCAAGTCGGCACCGGGCGCTGGCAGCCCAGAAAGCCAAGTGTCAGCCGGGCTGCAGGGAGAGGGGGGGGATCGGGCCCCTCTGCCCCACTCCGGTGAGACCCCCCGGAGCCCCGTGTCCAGCTCTGGGGTCCCCAGCACAGGACAGACACGGAGCTGCTGGAGCGGGGCCGGAGGAGGGACACGGGAATGGTCCGAGGGCTGGAGCAGCTCTGCTGGGGGGAAAGGCTGAGAGAGCTGGGGGGTTCAGCTGGGGAAGAGAAGGCTCCGGGGAGACCTTAGAGCGGCCCCCCAGGGCTGAAAGGGGCTGCAGGAGATGGGGGAGGGACTCGTCATCAGGCAGAGGGATAGGATGAGGGGAATGGTTTTAAGCTGAGAGAAGGGAGATTTAGATCAGATCTAAGGCAGAAATTCTCCCCTGTGAGGGGGGTGAGGCCCTGGCACAGGCTGCCCAGAGAAGCTGTGGCTGCCCCCTCCCTGGCAGGGTTCAAGGCCAGGTTGGACGGGGCTTTGGGCAACCTGGGCTGGTGGAAGGTGGCCCTGCCCGGGGCAGGGG
>NW_020799175.1:7185-15570 GCF_003259725.1 Athene cunicularia | reverse complement strand
CGGCTCAGGGTCCCTTTTGCGGCCCCGCCGACGCTTCGGTCTCCCCCTCAGGTAACGCAGAGTTTGTCAGGGCCGATCCCTTCGTGGGGAGAGCCCTGAGCTGCACCCCACCTCTAATGGCCTTCCTTGTCAAGAGGACACAGCTCGTATTCACAGGCCGACTTCCCTTACCCAAAAATGATCCATTTTGGTTTTTTTCTTCTCCACTTTAGGTTGCTTATTACCTCGCCTAGGCTCAGCTTCTGCCAGCTTTTACATGGGGTGGCTTTCCATGGGTCCTGCTGCGTGGTCCCTGCTGGCACCGAAGCATGCTCTAAACCCCGTGATACGCGAAACCCTTTAGATTAAGCTGGTTTAAATTTAAAATTAGCGCTCTGCAATATTTTTGACCTGCCTCCTCGGCGATGTTTGCTGTGTGCTAAACCAGCCAGGGCGAGGAAGGAGACCAAGAGGTTGTTTCAGGGCTAGGCATGACCTGCCTCAGGTTGAGTGTAACCGTAACCACGAAACCTCCCTGCCCCACGGGTGATGTGGGATGGCTCCCTTCTGCTCCACGCAGCCCCAGCAGCTGCCTGCTGCCGTCTCTCGGCGCCAGGTGGGTGTTGCCATGCAAAAGTGCAGTTGAATGCCCCATTTAACACCTTTTGACCCCAGCTTGGGTTAAGGGTTGAAGGCCTGAGGTAGCGTCTCTGTCTGTGCTGGAGTGAGAAAATCCATCTCCTGTGAAATTCCCGCTGTGGATGAAACGAGCTGTTGTATTCAGTGTCAGAAGCGCGCTGAGAGGGTTCGGTTAGTCCTTCCCATCTCATCCTTGCCAGGTCTGCTCTGGTCCAAAGCAGGCTAGCACATGGTCCCAACTTCTCCCGCAGAGCGATTCTTCGATAGGAAACGGACCACCAGCTCCGGGTTTCACGGCATCTGTCTCCTTTCTCTTCTCAAGAGTACGAGGACCAGAGCTCGCTGCCTCGGTGCGGTTCTTGCCTGCCAGGAGCAATCCCTGCAGGGCGAGGGCTTGGGTGCTGGGGCACGTTTCAGCATCTGAGGGATCTGTGGGCTCATGGTTTCAGAGCAGCATCTTTGCTCAAGCAGCATGGCTGCTCCGGGTTGCTGTTTTATTGCAAATGTTCAACTTGCCTCCTGCCTTTTGCATCGTTAAAGAGGTGTTGGAGAGCGCTGCCGGCTGCTCGCTGTGCCGCGGGGAGGGAGATGTGCTTGTGACGTGAGGACACTCCAGCAAATATTCCACTCTCTGCCCCTGTACCCTCCGGGTGGACATTTGATTCCCCAATTTTCCCTTCTCCATCTTCCAAAGTCTGTAAGTTTGCAGATGACACCCAGCTGGGTGGGAGTGTGGGTCTGCTCGAGGGCGAGGAGGCTGCAGAGAGCCCTGGGCAGGCTGGAGCCATGGGCTGAGCCCAACTGGGGGAGTTTCACTGAGGGCAAATGCCGGGGGCTGCCCTTGGGCCACAACAACCCCCAGGGGGGCTCCAGGCCTGGGGAGGAGTGGCTGGAGAGCTGCCGGTCAGAGAGGGACTAAAGCTGAGCCCTAAAGCTGCCTGGCAGAGACGACATTTCCTTGAGCGCAGCTTTGGCTGGCACAGCATTGGGTTTAGTCACGATGGGCAACATTGCTGTAAGAGTATCCTTGGCCTTGGCATGGCGTCGGTGTCACAGGCACGCAGCGTTCCCCTTCCCGCCTCCAGTCCTGAAACTGAAGGGCTGGGAGTTGTTTTTCTCCCACCCTGTCATGATGCCCAGGACAGGGGTGGCAATATCCCTTCCCTGGGAGGCCTGGAAGGGGCTGCTGCTTCCCGAGAGCCCCGGCCCTGCTTCCCCACCTGTTTAGAGCTTCTCCTGTTTCAGTCCGGGAGAGGAGGGAACATGGGCCGGGGCCAGGCACCATGGAGAGGCCACCCTCCCCCTTCTAATCCAGCCATCTGCCCATCCTTTAACGAGTTAACCCGTTAACTAGTCCTGGTGTCAGTACTGAGGGCTCTGGCAGACCATGGAGGAGCAGCTCCCCGAGGCGCTGTGGCGGCCGCCCCAGGCCTGCTGCCAGAGCCCACCCTGGGGCCTGGCTGGGGGCTGTCTGTGCCACCCTCAGCCCACGGCAGAGCCGGTGCCGCATGATCCTCCCCAGTTTTTGGGGAGAAATATCTGTCCAGAGATGGGGGCGTGGGTGCCCATCTGTCTTTTTGCCCTGCCCAGAGGGGGTGTGGGCTTCCCAGCTCTCCTGCTGCGCTGCTTGTTGGGTGCAGAACACTTTAAGTTGGAAGAAATCCTTAAGATCATCGAGTCCGAGGTGGCCAAACTGCATCCCGCGGGCTCCTCCGTCCCTGGCTGCAAGGGTCTCTCTCTTTGCAGGATACGCACATTTTGCAGCAGCCGTGGCACGGGGAATCGCTCCGGAAGCCGAGACAATGAAGCTGTTGGAGAACTCAAGTTTCGAAGCAATAAACTCTCAGCTGACGGTGGAGACGGGCGATGCTCACATCATCGGCAGGTGGGTGCTGGCTCTGGCGGGGAAGCAGAGCTGCTTTCTCACTTTTTTTTTTTTTCCTCTGGAAAAGCATCAAAAAGTAGGCAGAGGAGAGGCCGCGCTCGCTTAGTGCCACACTCTACTCTCGTGCCACCACTCCCTCTGTGGCCCCCTGCGCGATCACTGACGAGGAGGTCGCTCGCTAACGAGCAGGTCCGTGGCTCTGCCCCAGAACTCTGCTCACAGCCCTGTGGGGTGTCATGTCCCGGGGCGAGAGCCCCGAACTGAGCCGTGGGGCACCACAGGGCGAGACGTATGAGGGCTCAGGATCTTGTTACGGCCAAAGAGGGGACACAGCTCTTATGTGTAACCGTCTCTTATTAGGATAATTGCAATTATTTAGTGATTCTTATTCATCCTTACTCAGGAATTGCTATTAGTCTCCTCTAATTATTACAGAGCAGGAATGATAATGCAGTGAGGTCACCCCTATACAGAGAAAGCCTCTAGTAATGACTTTAATTGCAGTAATGGCAATAACAATAGTAAGTTATTAGTATTTAATTTTTTGTAAGTTATTACAATTTAATTGCAACACACACTCGCGCTCCTGTTTCAGTCCCTCTTTCTGGAGGTGGAGCTCCCTCCCGCTGCTCTGCTGGCTCTTGCAGGAGGTGGGTGAGCTGTCGCCCTCCGGGTCCTTCCCCGGGAAGAAGATGATGTTCACGTTGATGATTTCTCTGTCCTCGCTCTAGGATCCACCTGGGGTCATTTTTATACGATCATTAACACGCTTCAACAACTTTTCTTTTTTTCTCCTTGCTCTGCCGCCCCGTGTTACAGCTGAATTTACACAGTGCCTTTTCTGTATGCTGGAGGCTACCCATTTGTCCCCTCTGCTGCCCCTAAAACCAGTTCGGTCCCAGTCCAGCTCCCCATTTCTCTAGCTGACTGCTGCCGAGCTGTTCCTAACTTCCTCCAGCGCCAGGCTGGGCCCTTCTCGTCCCACCCTGGTACAGAGCTCACCGGCAGCGGTGACGCCGTGTCATGGTGCTGGGGGGGGCGGAAGCGCTGGCTGCTCTGCTGGTTCTCAGGCTTTTGAGGTGCAAATCCAGACCCCGTGGACTTTGGTTTTGCTTCTGAGGGATGCGGGCGCTGAGGCGGGCTAGGAAGGGAGGTTGATTCCTCATGGATTGCAGCTGCCGCCTCTTTCCGACGTTTGTTTTGGTGCCGTTTTGGTGTTGTTGCTGCTTAACCGCCGAGCAGCATCTCCCCTCAAAGTAGGGGGCTCCGAACAGCCCAGGCCTGGTGCTGGGTGGGTCCTTTGGGGGACCTTCTTCCTGCAGCCCTTGGTCGTCTTCTCTCTGGGGCAGGGAAGCTCCAGAAAGGAGCAGCACTGGGATCTGAGGAGCTTCCTCGGCGATCCCTGAGTGGCTGGAAGCTCTGTCAGGAGCTTTTCTGAGTCGTGGGTGTGACGCCAGGGCAGGGGCTTGGTGGCCCGGCAGTCCCTGGGGTTGGCTTGTCCACCCCGGGGCAGAGGGCGGGGGGGCTGGTAAAGAAGCTTCTGGTAAAGAAGCTGGTAAAGGCGATCACCTGGGGGGCACCAGAGAGATTTTCTGTACAGTTTGGGTTGGGAGAGACGTTAAAGCCCATCCAGTGCCACCCCTTATCCCCCAGGCAGGGCCACCTTCCCCCAGCCCAGGTTGCCCAAAGCCCCGTCCAACCTGGCCTTGAACCCTGCCAGGGAGGGGGCAGCCACAGCTTCTCTGGGCAGCCTGTGCCAGGGCCTCACCCCCCTCACAGGGGAGAATTTCTACCTTAGATCTGATCTAAATCTGCCCTCTCTCAGCTTAAAACCATTCCCCTCATCCTATCCCTCCGCCCTGATGACGAGTCCCTCTCCCCTTTCCTGCAGCCCCTTTCAGCCCTGGGGGGGCCGCTTTAAGGTCTCCCCGGAGCCTTCTCTTCCCCAGCTGAACCCCCCAACTCTCTCAGCCTTTCTTAATATAAATGTTCCAGCCCTCAGAGCTTTCCAGGCCCCTCCAACAAGCTCCTTTGGCCGCTCTGTGTGTGTCGGCACAGGGCAGCTTGGGAGCCAGCGGCCATCTCGGCTCAGGATGGCAGCGAGAGTCCTCCCCCTGCGCTGGCTGCCAGGGGGCTGGTCCTTCGCTAGCTGCGGATCTATTTTTGGTCGTGGCCGAAGGGATCCTTTTCAGGCTTGTCACTGGCATCAGTTTGGCTGCCTTCTGCCTCTCTCTTGAGCTTCCTGTGCTAGCAGGGAGGCCAGGAGAGCATGCTGGGATGGCTCCTACCTCCCCATTCAGTCCAGCCAGCCCTGTCCCCGCCTTCCTGGGCCAAAATTCTTTATCTCCACATGTAGGTTCGGCCCAGCAGCCTGAAGGAGTGTCACTCGTGGGGACCGGAGATTCTTTGGCTGCACTAGCTGCCTCCTCCAAGTCCCCACCGCCGCTGTGGTGCTGGGCTGGCACCTCAGTGGTGCTGGTAGCCAGGTCCCACCACGGCTGGGGTGGCCTCTAAGCGTGGTGCTGGGTGTCTCCTCAGGATCGAGAGCTACTCGTGCAAGATGGCTGGCGACGACAAGCACATGTTCAAGCAGTTCTGCCAGGAGGGCCAGCCGCACGTCCTGGAGGCCTTGTCGCCTCCCCAGACCACGGGGATCAGCCCCAGCAGGTACCAGGGGCTGGGGGGGTTTCTCTGCTGAGCTCTGCACTGCAGGCAGCAGCGTGTCTGCAGGCGGGGGGCCGGGATTCCTTCTGGGAAGGACCCTCCTCGGTGGCTGGTGTCATGGCTGTGGCCCGGAGCTGGCTTGTCCATAGAATCACCGGGTTTCTGAGGTCGGGAAAGACCCCGGAGCTCCCCGAGTGCAACCGAGCCCCCCTGGCGCTGCCCAGGCCCCCCCTGACCCGCGTCCCCCCTCCCGGGCTGGCGAATCCCCCGCTGCCCTGGGCGGCCGGTTCCGCACTCAACGACCCTTTTGCTGGAGAAATTGTTCCCAACATCCCCCCTAAACCTCCCCCGGCGGCGCAACGTCAGGCCGGTTCCTCCCGTCTCGGCGCTCCCGGGGGAGAAGGGACCGACCACCCCTCGCCCCCAGCTCCTTGGGGGCAGCTGCAGAGAGCGACGAGGCCTCCCCTGAGCCCCCTTTTCCCCAGGCTGAGCCCCCCCAGCTCCCCCCTCCCAGGACTTGTGCTCCAGCCCCTTCCCCAGCTGCGCGGCCCCTGGGACGTGCTCCAGCCCCTCCGTGTCTTTCCCGGAGCGAGGGGCCCAGAACCGAAGCCGGGATTCGAGGGGGACGAGCCCTGCCCGAGCCCTGCTGGCCACGCGCCCTCCGACACCAGCCGGGGATGCCGGTGGCCACCCAGGCACGCTGCTGGCTCGTACTCAGTGTTGTCCCAGCCCGTGCTGGAGCCGCCGCTAACCCACGGTTCTGCCTCCCAGGCTCAGCAAGAGTCAGAGCGGCGACGAGGAGGGACCTCTGAGCGACAAATGCAGCCGCAAGACCCTCTTCTATCTGATAGCGACGCTCAACGAGTCCTTCCGCCCAGACTACGACTTCAGCGCCGCCAAGAGCCACGAGTTCAGCCGGGAGCCAAGCCTCAACTGGGTGCGTGAGCCGGCTCTGCTGGGCCTCCCTCCCTGTCTGTCCACAGACGGAGCGGGAAGTGTCTTCTTGGATTGGGGAATTTCACCCTTTTTGTGGAGAGGCTTTGAGGAAGCCGCCACGCTCTTCGCTGTCACCTGGCGTGATCCCCACAGATCCTCTGCTGGGTTTTCCCTCTCCAGCCGAGCACTCCACTGCAGCCTGGCCCCTTGCTTCCACGTCAGGGCCCTGAGTTCTCCTGGGCCATCTCACTTCTCCCCCTCTGTGGTCCTGGTCGGGCTCCAACCTCTCCTCTCAATTCAGGAGGGATGGGGAGAAAATGGAGGGTGGGAGGGGGGCAGGCAGCGGCTCTGCTGCTCCTCACGCCCCTGCTCTGTCTCTGTAGGTGGTGAATGCTGTCAACTGCAGCCTCTTCTCTGCGGTGCGGGAGGATTTCAACGCCCTGAAACCTCACCTGTGGGACGCAGTCGACGAGGAGATCTGTCTGTCCGAGTGTGACATCTACAGGTAACAGGGCAAGTGCTCGCCCCTGGGCCTGTGGAGGAGCACAGTTATTTTCCTGTGAAAGGTTACATTTTGGGGACTTTGGGGCAGGGGGGCTCCTCACTGGCATTTGTTGGCTCCTGTGGAGGGGGAACTGCTGCCACCTTCCCCTCCCATGCAGGACTTCCACCGCCCTGGACATCTGCAGCAGCTGGGCTGGCTCTCACCCTCCTTCTGCAGCCGGCCCGTGGGCACAGGGCTTATTGCCACCCACACACGCTGGCCCATGGCCCGCAGCTCTGACCAGCCCTGCGCTGCCTGGCTCTGGGGACACCGTCTTGCTCCTGCCCACACGCTGCCTGCCCAGGCAGCTCCCAGCTGGCCCAGTCTCCCCCTTTCTCTCCCCCTTTCCCAGCAGGGTGGGCTCTGGGAACAGAACCCAGGGCCACTTTTCTCACACCTCCTCTTGTTGTTGCAGCTACAACCCTGACCTGGATTCAGACCCCTTTGGAGAGGACGGCAGCCTCTGGTCCTTCAACTACTTCTTTTACAACAAGAGGCTGAAGAGGATCGTCTTTTTTACCTGCCGTTCCATCAGGTCGGGCCACGCGACGCCTCTGAACCCACCCTAAAAAAGGGGATTGCCCTGTATCCTGGCAGAGGAGGTTCCTTTGGCCCCTGAGCTGGTAGATCCATGTTTTCCAAGGGGAATGGAGCTCAAGCAGAGCCCTGTTCCCTCCATCCTTCCGAGACACATGGACAAGCCTCGGGGCCATGGGAAGGAGGGGAGGCCCTTTGCCTGGCACCAGGCAGCTGCCTATGGGGATTGGGAAGACAATAACCCCTGGGGGGACATTGCCTGTTGCCAACCCCTCCTTCCCGTGGCCTTGATTCGGGTGCGGATGAGACTTCGGGCAGGGACCTGCACCCACCGGAGAGAGGAGCGGGATGTCCCCCCGCCGTGATGTGGCGGTGCGCAGGGGTGTCACTGGGCGCTGACGCGGTGCCGCCCCTTTCCCTCCAGCGGGTACGCGTACACGCGCCTGGAGGCTGGCAACGAGCTGGACATGGATCTCGGAGAAGAGGACGCGGAGGAGAACGGGGACGGCGGCGACACTGAGAGCGGCAGCATCGAGGAGGAGAGGTGCGGGAGCTGGGCGGGATGGCTCGGCCCGGAGGGATGGCTGCTGAGGGGAGAGGGGCTCTGGCTCCCGTTCCGAGGGGAGAGGGTGGCTCTGATCCCGCTCCAAGGGGGCAGAGGGGCTCCAGCCCCCAACTTGAGAGGGCAGAGGGGCTCCAGCCCCCGCTCCAAGGGGGCAGAGGGGCTCCAGCCCCCGCCCTGAGGGGGCAGAGGGGCTCCAGCCCCCGCTCCAAGGGGGCAGAGGGGCTCCAGCCCCCGCCCTGAGGGGGCAGAGGGGCTCCAGCCCCCGCCCTGAGGGGGCAGAGGGGCTCCAGCCCCCGCCCTGAGGGGGCAGAGGGGCTCCAGCCCCCGCCCTGAGGGGGCAGAGGGGCTCCAGCCCCCGCCCTGAGGGGGCAGAGGGGCTCCAGCCCCCGCCCTGAGGGGGCAGAGGGGCTCCAGCCCCCGCCCTGAGGGGGCAGAGGGGCTCCAGCCCCCGCCCTGAGGGGGCAGAGGGGCTCCAGCCCCCGCCCTGAGGGGGCAGAGGGGCTCCAGCCCCCGCCCTGAGGGGGCAGAGGGGCTCCAGCCCCCGCCCTGAGGGGGCAGAGGGGCTCCAGCCCCCGCCCTGAGGGGGCAGAGGGGCTCCAGCCC
This sequence comes from Athene cunicularia, assembly GCF_003259725.1. Taxonomy (NCBI): domain Eukaryota; kingdom Metazoa; phylum Chordata; class Aves; order Strigiformes; family Strigidae; genus Athene; species Athene cunicularia. The sequence goes on along the minus strand of NW_020799175.1, from coordinate 7,218 downwards.
CCGCCCTGAGGGGGCAGAGGGGCTCCAGCCCCC
>NW_020799175.1:3200-7135 GCF_003259725.1 Athene cunicularia | reverse complement strand
GCCCCCCCACCCCCCGAGCCCTGTCAGGGAACTTGAACTTCACAGCATAGCAATGTATCGTTACACCAATAAAGGTTTTCTGTGATTCGCCCCCCACCCCCTTCCTTCAGGGACCCCACGGGGGGTGACATCAGGGCTGCGGAAGGTACCGGGGGGTTATGGGGGTGTCCCCTCTGCCACTGGGTGGGAGCTGGGGGCTCTTGGTGCCTCCCAGGCCACCGCTGCCACTCTGCCGGCCCTTCCTACTGCCAATACAGTGCGTGGAGCCCCCCAGAACATGCCGGAGGTGGTGTGGCCACAGTGCCACGCGGCCCCAGAACCAGGACGGGCTCTGGGATGTCGGGGCTACTGGCCCTGCCCGGCTCCGTGCCACTGCCGAGCTCCCACCGGCCAGGGCACCTCTAGCCACCGTGGGCTGTGCCGCCGGTGGGTCCTTCCCCACCCTCCCGGAATGGTCCCCAGCCATACTGGGGCTTCGGCGCAGCACCCAGTCGTCGTCTGACGCTGAATGAAGGGACCCTGTGCTCCTTTATTCATAAAAATATTAAATACCACGGTGGCAGGACCCACAGCGCCACGCTGGTTCCCAAGTGCCATTAACGAGGCACCGACTGATGAAAACCGTGGCCATGGCAGCGGAAACGGTGTTTTCCCTCCCCAGGAGCACGGCCACACCACACCGCGCCCGAAAGCAGCGGCCTCCAGCCATTTAGAAGGACTGAGGTGGCTCCTGGAATCATTTGGAAGGACTGAGGTGGCTCCTGGAGTCACTTGGAAGGAACGAGGTGGCTCCTGGAGTCACTTGGAAGGAACGAGGCAGCTCCTGGAGTCATTTAGAAGGGCCGAGGTGGCTCCTGGAGTCACTTGGAAGGGCCGAGGTAGCTCCTGGAGTCACTTGGAAGGGCCGAGGTGGCTCCTGGAGTCATTTGGAAGGACTGAGGCGGTTCCTGTCAGCATTTGGAAGAGCCAAGGTGACTTCTGAAGTCATTTTGAAGAGCCAAGGTAGCTCCTGGCATCGTCTAGAAGGACCGAGGTGGCTCCTGGAGTCACTTGGAAGGACCGAGGTGGCTCCTGGAGTCATTCAGAAGGCGCCATCAAGGGGACGCAGTAACCCCCCCGCAGCGGTGGGATGGATTCAGGGCCCCCGGGGTACAGCCGGTGAGGTGGATGCTGGGACTCCCGGTGGTCCTGGGCCGGGGGCTGCAGCTCTGCCCGTCCCCGCGGCCGAGGGGTGCAGGAGGGGGAACTGGAGCCTCTGGCAGTTCCACGGCTCCTCCAGACACGGGTGGGAGGCGGGAGTGGGGCAGGACCTCGCCGCCACGCTGCTGGTTCCACAGGTTGGGGGGGTGGGGGGCTTCTCCTGGGGGCATCTGCCCCCCCCAGAAAGCAGTCCCATCATGGGAGCTGCCCATCCCCACGGAGAAAGTCTTCTCCTCCCTGGGGGTGGCACCTGGTTGGCTCCAGAGCTGCTGGCACCCTTGGGACCACCTGCTCCCTGGGGGGGGACCGGGCTTGGTGGTGCCAACCAAAGGCAACCGCTGGGAGAAGCGCGGACGCTGAGGGGCGAGGATGGACGGGTGGCAGAAACGAGGGTGGCTTTGGTCAGGCTTTAATTACTGAGTGAAGCAAGGTGGGGGTTAAAGCGGGATATGGGGGGTAGCGAGGTCCCTGGTTGTGGCTGAACCCCTGCAAGGCCGAATCTCTTGAGGGTGGGGAATGAAGGTTTTGTCCCTCCCCGCAGTGTCACCCATGTGGCACCACGCTGGCACCTCGGCTCCGGCAAAGGGAAGAGCCCGAGGCCAGCGGTGGCTGCCGAAGGCATCGGGGTGCATGGGGGGTTGTTTCAGGTGTCACCGCGGCTCCGGCCAGGATCAAGTTGGAAATTGCTGCGGGTTCAGTCGGGATCTTGTTGGGAATCGCCGAGGTTGCAGCTGGGATTGAGCTGGGACTTGCTGTGGGCGCAGCCGGGATCGAGCTGGGGGTTGCCGTGGGCCGTGGCTGAGTTTGGCGTCACTGTTGGGATCGAGCTGGGAATCACGATGGGCTCGTCTGGGATCAACTGGGTCTTGTGGAGGTGCCAGGATGGAGCTGGGGAGGTGCTGGGGAGGCTGCGGCTCCCAGCACAGCTGGGGAGCAGGACTGGGGGCAGCACCATGCCGGCAGTGTCGCAGCCCCCAGCTCCAGCCTGGAGGAGACCCCCCCAGCAGCACCACGGGACCCCCCGCCAGCTGAAAAGTGACCACAGAGCAGCAGCAGCCAGCACGGACGGGTCGGGCCTCACACGGGCAGGCAGCCTCATGCCAGGCTCTGCCGGCTGCGAACCTGCTGGCTGCCGGCAGCTCCTGCTGGGTGCTCGTACCGCGGCGGGAACCCCTCCGCCACCTCACCACCACTGTCCCCGCCTTGGTCGCCCTCGCTGTGGTCATCCTCGCTGTGGTCGCCCTCGCCGTGGTCATCCTTGCTGTGGTCATCCCCGCTGTGGTCGTCCTCACTGTGGTTGTCCCCATCGTGGCTGTCCCCACCATGGTGGTCCCCGTTGGGGTCGTCCCCATCACAGTTGTCCCCACGGCAGCTTCTCAAACCACACTTGTCCCGGCTGCAGTCCTCCCCGCAGAGCCGCGGGCAGAGGTGGCCGCAGGCAAAGGGCCGCAGGCAGCGCTCCTGGCAGCACCAGCGCTCCACCGGCACGTTGCACGGCAGGCGCTGCCGGTGACCGCAGCGGGGCAGGACCTTCTCCACCTTCCTGAGGCAAGGGCCGCACTTCTCCCAGCAGAGCTTGGGGCAGGGGTGGCCGTGCGGGCAGGGCGGCCGGGCGCAGGGCAGGCAGCAGCGAACATGCTGGTGCTCGCGGTCGCGCGGGTGGCAGTGGCGCGGGCAGGGGTGGCCGCAGGGCAGCGGCGTCTGGCACCGCTGCGTGCAGCCGCCCTCGGGGCTTCGCCTGAAGTCGGAGGCGTCCCGTACCGTCACCTTCACCTCGGGGTGGTTTTGGCAGGTCAGCACCAGCCCGTCCCCCACCAGGCCCTTGCTCTTCAGGGCCACCAGGATCTCGGCCCAGAGCTGCCCGCCGGCGCCTTGCGCGATGGCCTCCAGGTTGCCGACGCAGTAGAAGCCTTTCCTGGCGCGGGAAAAAGCCACGCAGAGGCGGTGCCGGTCCTTGAGGAAACCGATGCGCCCCTCTGGGTTGCTCCGCACCAGTGAGAGCAGGACGATGTCGTTCTCCTCCCCTTGGAAGTCATCCACGGTGCAGGTGGCCACTTTGGCCATGTCCCTCCTGGCCAGCAGCTGACGGATGGTGGCCACTTGGCTGCTGTAGGGCGTCAGGATGGTGAGCTGCTCCTTCTCGTAGCCCTGCTCCAGCAGGTACTTGCAGAGGTGCACCAGGAAGGAGGCCTCTGAGCGGTTGCTGTAGCTGCCGACGTGGCTGCCGAGGTTCTCAGCCCCCACGTGCTGGATGAAGAAGACGCTGCTCTCCACGCCCTGCCCGGAGCCGGGGGGACACACGGTCAGGGGACCGTCCCCATCCTCACAGCCGCCCTACCCTGCTTCTTCCCCCCCACCCACCTTGATCCTTCTGTAGCTCTCGACAGCCGGGTGGTCCCTCAGCGCCTTGTAGAAGAAGGGGACGAGCAGCTGGGAGATCTCGGGGCGCATGCGGTGCTGCCAGGGACACAGGGGAGAGCTCCAGCCACGGCAGCAGCCCCCCCGGGGCGGGGGGGGCAGTGCCCGCGCCGGTGTGGGGGGGGAATTCTGGCTCACCTGGCACAGCAGCTGCACGTGGGGGATCTCGTTGTTGATCATCCGCTCGAAGAGGGAGATGCCGAGGTGATATTTCTTCTCCAGGGTGTAATCGGCTGGTTTGGGCCTCAGCTGCAGAGGGAGAGGCAGTGGCTCGCTGAGCTGTGCCTGTGGCCACCGGGGTAGGGGGCGGCACGAGG
>NW_020799175.1:0-3150 GCF_003259725.1 Athene cunicularia | reverse complement strand
GGGTAGGGGGCGGCACGAGGTGCTGTACCTGCTGGTGGTCCCCGATGAGGATGAGGTGCTTGCAGGAGGGGGTGAGGCAGGTCAGGATGTGCGCCTCCAGGATCTCCGCCGCCTCTTCCACGATCACCGTCTGCGGCTGGATGCTCTGCAGCAGCTTGCGGTACTTGGCAGCCCCTGGGGCCACCATGAGCCGGGTGAAGGAGCCGGCACCCCGACAGGGTCCACCCAGCACCCCGTTCCTCCACCTTGGGGTCCTCACCTGCCTCCCACCACACCTTTGTGGGCAGGCACCGGCACCACCAGCACTGGCACCAGCACCAGCGGCACTGCCAGCATCAGTGGCACCAGCACCAGTACCACCAGCACCGGTACTGCATTGGCACCAACACCTCCACTGGAAGCAACACCAGCACCAGAAATTGCCCCGTCACTGATACTGGCACCACCACTGGAACCCAAGCCCGGCCCCAGCACGATGTCTCTCTCACCCGTGGTCGTCATCCCGATGACGCGGCTCTGCCGCAGGATCCGCAGGTCCTCCTGGAGCCGGTGCTGGGCCAGCTGGGCCGCGCTCTGCTCGTATTCCTCCAGCTGCTTCACCAGCACCTCCTCCAGCGCCGCGCTGTAGGCGCCCAGCCACCGCCTGCCACCAGCACGGGATGGGGGTCACGGTGGGGGACAGCCTGGGGACGGGGACCCCCCGCCCCAGGGACCCGCCGTGATGGGGGACGGGGCGGTGAGACCTGTAGAGCCGCCAGCGGTCGCTGAGCCGGAGCTGCCAGAGGCTCCTCAGGTAGCCGATCTCCCTGTCAGTCATGGCGTCGGTGTCTTGTAGCCAGCGGGCCAGCTGGGTGTCCAGCGGGCTGGGGACAGACAGATGGATGTAGCCATCAGGTCCCCCCACCCCTAGCGAGCCCCAGCGTGGTCCCCGGGCCGTACCTCTCCTCCTCCTCGGGGATGATGTAGGCAAACTTCTCCCGGGCTTTTCTCCTCTCGGCCTCCGCCAGGTCGAACTCCTCCTCCTCGTCCAGGCACCGCTCGTCCCGGGGCAGCAGCTCACAGCTCTCATCCACCCCAGGGCCCCCACAGCCCCCCCTGGCCCCTTGCTCTGTGCCTGGGGGCAGAGAGGGGGCAGCTGGCGATGGTGTCCCCGTCCCCCCCCCAGCACCCCTCAGGGGACCACTGTGACGGGGACACCCCTCCTCTGTCCCCTGGGTGGCTGCCCCCACCCCTGCCTGGGGCAGGGGGATCCCACTCATGCTGGGTCACTCCGGGTGGCCCCCGCTGTGCCCAATGCAAGTCGTGCTGAGGGCTCCCCCCTCTCCATGAGCCTGTCTGGGGCTGAAAACGGCAACAAGGGTCACCTGCGCCATGGTCCCGTCCTCGCCGCGGGCTCCTGTCCTCCGGGAGCTGCACCTCCAGCCACTGCAGCATGTCCAGATGTACGGCACCCTTGGGGGGGGGACAGGGACAAGGTGGGGGACTGAACTCACCCCCAGCCCCACCTCCAGGCCCCCTGTATCAGCGGTCCCCACCTTAAAGAGGAGGTTGTCCTTCCCGATCTGGTCCTGCAGCTCGCTGGCTCTGAGGACGCCGCGGCGCAGCAGCCCCAGCACCTCGGTGCAGAAGGCGACGCTCTGCTCCTGCTCCCGCAAGGTGCTTCGCAGCTGGGGGGGGGGGGAGCAAGAGCTGCTGGGCTGAAGCCAGAGCCGGCCACGCCAAGCCCCCGCAGCCAGCAAGCCACTGGGTGACCACAGAGCGTGGGAGAGGGCCCCGGTCCTATACCTGCGCGTGCTGCCGGCGGCTGCTGGCCCTCCCCAGCCCACAAAGCTCCCGTTGCCGGACCTGTGGCAGGGAGCAGCCCATCACCTTCTTGCTGCGGCATTTTCCCCCGATGCGCACCACCCGCGAGGGCTGGAACTGCAGGATGCCTGGCAGAGGAAAGGGGCAGGCTGGCAGCCGGAGTGCCAACCCCCTGGCCATGGCAAACATGGCCACCGACCCCCATGGCCATGCCCAACATCCCCGCCAACACCCACAGCCATGGCCGCCGACCTCCCCAGCCACACCCAACGTGGCCACTAACACCCCAGCCATGCCCAACATGGCCACCGACCCCCTGGCCATGCCCAACAACCCTATGGCCATACCCAACATGCCCAATGACTCCATGACCATGCCCAACCTACCTGATGACCCCATGGCCATGGTCAACTTGCCCACTGACTCCATGACCATGGCCAACCTACCCCCCAACCCCATGGTCATGCCCAACCTGCTCCCCATCCCCATGGCCATATCCAACCTGCCCAATGACCCCATGGCCATGCCCAACCTTCCTCCCAACCCCATGGCCATGTCCAACCTGCCCTCCAACCGCCCTGCCAGCCTGTGCCCACCCATGGGCCAGTGTGTGCCCCCAGGGAGCCGGGGTGTGACAGGCAACAGCGATGGTACCCATGAGCATCGTGCTGCCGGTGGGACGGGCACGCTGCTGGCACAGCCCTGATGGGCACAAGGGGTCTGCAGGGAGGGGACAGGGACTGGGACCAGCACCTTCCATGAACTGGTCGAGGGCGTGGTTGGTGTAACACACCACCAGGAGGGGCGGCTGCTCCCCCCACGCATCCCCACCCTGGTTCCGCAGCAGCAGCTCCGTGATCTTGAGTCCGATGAAGGTTTTGCCTGGGGAGGAAAGTGCCGGCGTGCGCTGGGGGCAGGGAGAGCCCCGCTCTGCCCCCGCAGACGCCCAGTGGGGACAGTGATGGGGTAGGGGGTGGCAGTGCTGGGGTGCCTACGCCAACACCTACCTGTGCCGGGGGGGCCCTGGATGAGCACGAACTCCCTGCTCAGTGCCAGCCGGATGGCTGCAAGCTGAGACTCATCCAAGTGGGGGAAAATTTTTGGGGACCAGATCTCTGGGTCCTCCAGGCTGACAGCAGAGAGATCCACCGCCAGCTCCTTCCCCTGAAACCAAAAGCGGGGATGGGGCACCCGAGGCGTCACACCCTGGCCGGGCTCTGCCGGCTGTGGGGAGGGGGAGTCCCACAAAGGAGGGGCACCCACCTTTTTTGCGCCATCCGGCAGCAGCGGCACGAGGCTGAAGAGCTTGTTGGCGCCGAAGTGTGCGGGGGGGCGGATGGAAGTCTT
>NW_020799174.1:20846-22452 GCF_003259725.1 Athene cunicularia | reverse complement strand
CCGCCTACACGGCCCTGCTGCAGCCCCACGACCGCCTGATGGGGCTCGACCTGCCCGACGGGGGACAGTACGTAGTGGGGTGGGGCTGCCTGGAACCTGCTGGGGGGCCCAGCCTGATCCCCCACCTCCGTCTTCCCCTCCAGCCTCACGCATGGGTACATGTCGGACGTCAAGAGAATCTCAGCAACTTCCATCTTCTTTGAGTCGATGCCCTACAAACTTGACGTGAGCCGAGGGGTGCAGGTTCCTGGGGGAAGGGGGCATCTGCTGCCCGAGCTGTCGATCCCAGGGGTGTCCTGGCAGCGCCCGAGCTGCTCTGCTGCCCCCTGCCCCACCCTCCCCGCATCCCAAGCGCGCCCGGGTGCCATGGGGCACTCGGGAGCTGCCTGCGCTTCAGCCAGACGTGCTGTGCTCTGAGCTCGGGGCAGGGGTGGTGCATGTGCAAGCTGTCTGTCTGTCCGTCCCCCGCAGCCAGCCACAGGACTGATTGACTATGACCAGCTGGAGGTGACGGCGCGGCTCTTCCGTCCTCGTCTCATCATCGCCGGCACCAGCGCGTATGCCCGCCTCATTGACTACGCTCGCATGAAGAAGGTACATGGCGGCGGGCTCTGTCCCAGGTGACAGGTGATGGGAGCTCTGGCGCCTGTGGCAGTTCGAGGGCGGTCGCACCCCCTGTGGCCATGGGGATGGGCAGCCCGCGAGTCCCGTGTCCCCAGGTGTGCGAGGAGGTGAAGGCGTACCTGCTGGCAGACATGGCGCACATCAGCGGGCTGGTGGCAGCCAAGGTCATCCCCTCGCCCTTCGAGCATGCCGACCTGGTCACCAGCACCACGCACAAGACCCTGCGTGGTGCCAGGTGAGGCTGCGTCCTGCCACCCCCTCCCCTGGGAGGGTGTGGGTCCGCCCATGGCATGGCTGGGGCACACGAGGCCGAGGTGGTGTTTTGTGCTCTGCCAGGGGCCAGGGAGGGACCTGTGGGATGGCGGCCGCTGTGTCGGCACCTCCCGCGGCGTGGGGAGAGTGGCAGGCGGGCGGGAGGAGCGGTACCAGCTCACTCTCGCTGCCAGGTCGGGACTGATCTTCTACCGCAAGGGCGTGCGCTCCGTGGAGAAGAAGACGGGCAAGGAGACGCTCTACGACCTGGAGGACAGGATCAACTTTGCCGTCTTCCCCTCCCTGCAAGGGGGGCCCCACAACCACGCCATTGCTGCTGTGGCTGTAGCCCTCAAACAGGTCTGTGCCAGGGCAGGCTCGGGGCTGTGGGCGGCCCGGGCCCTGTGCTGACGCGGCCTCCTCTCCCAGGCCAGCTCGCCGGCTTTCCGCCAGTACTGCCAGCAGGTGCTGAAGAACGCCAAAGCCATGGCGCAGGCCCTGCTGCAACGCGGGTACACCCTGGTGTCAGGTAACACCTCCATCCCTGCCCAGGACTTGGAGGGGTGAGGTGGCAGGGGACAGTGGCACTGCCCGGTCTCAACACCCCGAGGCAGCAGAGGCGAGTGTGGGCAGGTTGGGGGGCAGAGGGGGGCTGCGAGGGGGAGCAGGGGCAGCGCTGCAGCATGGGGACGTGGTGGTGAGGAGGGGGGTGGACTCTGTCTCTTATACA
>NW_020799174.1:9987-17448 GCF_003259725.1 Athene cunicularia | reverse complement strand
CCCCCCCCCCCTCACACACACACACATGCACAGCACACCCCTGCGCTTCCACCATCAAAGACAAGGTGCCTGGATCTGCTAATTGCTGAGCTAAGTACCCTGGGCAGCTGGCGTCAAATTAAATCAATGAGCGTTTTACCGGGAGCAAACAAATATTAGATAGGCATTAGACAGCGTGGGGCTGCAGGGACCGTGGGCCACTGAGCTACAAGGGAAAAAGAAAAAACAGCCTCATGCGCCACAGTGTTCCTGTCTGTCCTGTGCCAATCCATCCGCCCTCTGCTCCTCATCAATCCAGCCTCACACCTTCTCTCCCTCTCCCTTCTCTCCCTCTCCATTCATCCTTGCACACTGTTTTTATGTCTGTCCATCCCTCCCACTCTTCCTCTCTCCCCATTCCTTCTTCAACCTTCCATCCCACTGGTTTCCCATTCCTCTGTCAATCTCCCTCCCCACAGTCTTTCCCTCTCTCGTCAGTCACATACTGCTTTTATCTGCCTCGTCATCCACCCTCCATCCCGCTCCCTCTGCCGTCCCCGTAACCTCGCTGCGGTTCTCTCCCACCCGCCGCCGGGTTCACAGCAGCTGGTGCAGGGCCCAGAGCAGCAGGTTGAGGGGGCCCTCGTCCCCCCCACCCCCAAGCACGGAGAAGGCGGATGGGGCCCCCGCTTCCCTCACCCCCTCTGGGCACCGCAGCACCCGGGTTTGCCCCCCCTTGCCATGAAGGTGTCAGAGTGTGTTCAGGCGCCTTGTGCACCCCAGCGCCCACCCCCACCCCGGGGGCTTCCACCCCTCAGCCCCCGGGCGCGGGGCAAGTGCCGGGGAGGGCCCGGGGCCACCCCGCCCGTACCTGACGTCCGGGCTGTACAGGGCCAGCCTCAGCAAGTACAGGACAGCGCTGCCCAGGCCCACACTGATGAAGCCAATGAGGGGAATGAGCTGCAGAGAGAGAGAGAGAGAGAGAGAAATGAAAAATACCCCAATAAAATGAATATTTATCAGGCCGACTGGAGAGTGAAAGGGAGAGCTGACACACCGGGAGATTTACAGGGGAAATATGGCAGAGCAATCCTGTAGCTGGGCTGCAGTACACAGTGTAGCTGTCAGCTTGAGTGACTGAATTAAAAGAGGGAGAGAAAAATCGGCTCGTGTTGGAGAGGAATTGGATTTGGAATGAGAAATCACTTCCCTTCCACCTGCTGATGCCCGGTGCTGGCGCTGCCTGGTGTGGCCACGGGTGAGGGCCCAGGGGCCCTGTTCTTGGCTTGTGTGGTGCCCCCAGTCAGCTGCTGAGCCCCAGCTAAGGTTTCCTCCTCGAGAGACTCGAGCCTGGGCAGGGTTTGGGAGCCCCACTGCCCTGCTCGGGCAGTCGCTCTGTCCCCCTGCTGCACCCCCCCCAGGCCCTTCACCCCTTCCACACCATCTCCTGGTGGAGCATGAGATGAGGAGGGTTCAGTTCATCTTCCCCTGCGCCTGCAGCAGAGACGGACTGGGGCCAGGCATCATGTGGGTGGCCGAGCAGCTGGGTCCCGAGCAGGTCCTGGGGACACGGTGACAGCACAGCGTAGGGGAAGGTGCTAAGCCCCCCCCCCCACCCCCCCCTCCTTCAGGAGCTGCCTCAGCCCTGCAGTGGGCGGGAGGTCCCTTTGCCCCGCTCTGTGCACACAGGGGCTTTCATCGCACCTTTGCAGGGCAACCAGCTCCATCTTCTCGTCTCCGCTCCCCCCCTCCACTCGCGCTGCCAATCCCCCAGTGCCCAGGGGGACGCGGCCTCAATTGGAGCCGAGACGAGGCTGCTTTGACCTCCCCCAAATTGCTGCGGCCCCTGCGCCAGGGAAGACTGTCAGAGCGTAATGAACCTCCCTCCAACCTGCGCCCCTGGGAAGGCAAACATGGCCGGCGCCGCGCAGTGCCCATTAGCGCGAGCAGGGAGCGGGGGCCGGTGGAGCTGCGAGTGCCATGCGCGCCGCGCAGTTTGCGTTGCCAGCACCTGAGCGCCTCGGTTATATTTGTAGTTCTGCTTGGCAGCTTGAGCTCTTAGCAAGTGTCTCCGAACCCCCACCCGACCACCCACTGCATGGTGACTCAGTTTCCCCACTTGGATGAGACCGGGGGAGACATGACTCTAAAACATGAAGGAAAGGGCCTGTCCAAACCTCTCTGCTCTCTGCCAAGCACCTCCATAACCTGCACAGGGAGGTGGTCGACACACAGACAGCCAGATGTGTCCCCCTCCCAAGTGCTCCCTGCCCAGCCATCAGTGCCCATCTGGAGCCCCCCCCATACTCTCCCAGTGCCCCCAGCACAGCCCAGCAGCGCCCGTGCCCAAGCCAAGCAGCGCTCTGCGTCCGCGCCGGGTGATCAAATGCCCGGCAGATGCCAGCGCCAAGTCGGGAGGTTGGAGGCATCAGCAGATAATGATCTTTTGCGCCGTGTGCGGCTGGGTGCCAAGAGGATCTGGCAGTAGCCGCTACCCAACTGCGCCGGCTAATCAAGACGAACTCCACAGTGCCGGGAATTGCGGTGTCTGTTGGAGGAGATTCGGGGCGACGGGTTCATCTCACCATCTGCTGCTGACACCTTCTGGGTAATTAATGCCTGGGAAGAATTAAGGGTAAGGGGGAGCTGGGGGACTGCTCATGCAGCAGGCGAGGGTCTCCAGAGCTGCAGGTGCAGGCAGCAGGGCCCGATCCCTCCTGAGACACGCACAGAAATAAACAAGATGTGCTGAGAGGTTGACCTTAAGCATATGGAGAATTAAAATGCTGCTCGTGTGCATGCAGCATTTGCCCTTTAACCCTGATTGTGGGGACCTGTTGGAGCGAGGCAGATGCCATCCTGCTCCCCAGGACTCCTGTCTCTGCTAGCAGTGGGGCCGAGCCCCCTGGCCAGGCACAGCCGGTCCCTGCCGCAGGCTGGCTGCGGCCCCAGCCACCACCCAGCACTTCCAAGTGACCCAGCAGCGAGCCAGCGCCAGCTCTGCTGGAGTGGGGATCCGGTCCCATCCCTACCGTTGCGGCTACAGAAATAGGAAGGAGAAAACACACATATGCAGGTGCTGGGTGAGGCAGGAGCCCCGTGCCTGGACCAGGTAGGATGAGTGCCTCAAGCCAGTTTCCCCTGCAGCGGCAGGACCATGTGCCGAGGCAAGAGGATGGTGGGACACAGCGCCAGGCTCTGCCCGGTGCCCAAAAGGCGCCTGTTGAGCTGTGCAGCCCTTGGACTGCTGAGCCAGGCAGGTTCATGTCCTCCTGCGCTTCACCACCCCAGTGCTCCACCGGCATGCCTGGGACATTAATCACTGCCAGGCGGGCAGGCAGCCGGGCATGCTGTGGTGGGAGAGTCTATTGCCAGGTGGAAGTGCTGATGTACCTGTCCAGCATGAGCTGCATCTGATCATGTGTAATGGATGACATGTCAAAAATTGCCCCAGCAACCTCTGCCACCAGTAATCCCACTTAACGGCACTGGGCCAGGACCAACCTGCCTTTACATGTACTGTTTGGAGGCCTCTCTGTGCCCCCCAGGTCACACAGAGTCATGAACAGAAAAGACCCAAATCCCCCCATTCTCCACACAGAACCACACATCAGTGAAGATAGCGCAGGAGCCCTGGCCTGTGCTGTCCATCATCCGCTCTCTCCAAGGATGGGAAAAGCACCCAGGCACGCTGGCTGCCTGTGCCCGCGGTGCTGGCAGCGCGCAGGCACTTGCCTTCCCCTGGAAGTGCCTCCTGCTCCAGCCCTGGACTCCCCTCCCCTGCCCCAGCCTGCCGGCGAGCCAGGCGTCGGACACGCAGCCATGGCTCATCATCCTTTCCAGCCTGGCTGCTCTACCCACCCCAAACCCAACTGCCAACAGCTTACGTGACTTTCAGCCCGGCTCTTGCAGCTCGTAAACCCTCCCCAGGCCACCAGCTCCTGCCAGGTCTCCAGGAAGGGCACTAGACAGCAGGGATAAGGACAGGGACGGGGATGGGAGTGGGGCTGGGGACCTTCTGACAAGGGCCAGGTCTCTGCTGCAGGAGGGGATCCAGCCCAGCAGCAAGAGGCCCATCCTGGCAAGGCGGGGGCACTGGCCCGGCTGCCGCTGTCTCAGGGGTCTGTAGTTGATGAGGGTTTAAGCATCTTTGTACACAAAACCATCAGCTTGAAATTTTGATGGCAGGGGACAGGGACAGATCAGGGCTGGAAGGATGGGACTTGGCATTTCAAACCCGGGGCTGCCAGGGCTAGTGGGGAGAGGGCTTGATTTCCACTCTCCCACCCTCCAAGATGCCCCCGGAGCAGGCTGTAGCATGGGCAGAGGACACGGAGCAGCACCCTGCACTCTGCGCCAGCTGCCACAGGCGTGTCTATCAGGGTAAGTAAGGGTCGATGTGCTCAAAGTCCAGCCCGGCTCAGCGAAGGAGCCCTGGCCCCTCGGCAGCACTGGATGGAGGGAGTGGGTCAGCAGGGTGGTCCCACCTCTCCTTGGTGAAGGAGGGCTGGGGACCGCCAGGATCCCCCGGCTTACCTGGGGGATGCTGTGAGAGCCAGGAAGAAGCTGGAGAGAAGGAACAGGCTGGGAAGGCACGGGGAGGGCACAGCAGCTGGACCAGGAGGCTGGGAAGGGGTTTGAGGAGTGGAAGAGGGAGCTGGCAAAGAGTGCAAAGGGCAGAGGAGGGCAGGAGGAATGGGGAGGGTGGGAAGGAGGGACGGAGGCTGCGGTATGTCCCTGGGAAGTGGAGAGGGGTAGAGGGACGAAGAAGGATGGAGAGGAACCAGGGGGGTGGCCCTGGAGAGAGAGGGTGTAGGGGACTCACTCCGGGGTGCCGCTTGACGTGCCGGGAGAACATGGCTCCGAGCAGGGGGCCCTTCATGGCGAGGATGTGGGGAAGGTCCGGCTGCGATGGCAGGTCCCCGAGTGCCGTCTGAGGACGAAGGCTGGGCGGGAGACACAAGGGAGGCGTCTGCAGCAGGGCTGGGAGGGACGGGGCGGGACAGGACGGGGATCCCGGCCCAGGGACACTGCAAGCTGGGAGAGGGAGGCTGCGGACCAGGTCCTGAGCCTCTGCCCCTCCCAGCCTCTCCCCTAGCGAGTCCTGATCACTGGGGTAATGACGAGCTTTGGGTGCCTGAGCTCCCCACATGTTGCTGCACCCCAGAGGGCATTCGTGCCTCGGTGTCTCTCTCCATACAAGGGGCCAGTCCCTTCCTGCCACATGCGGATCCTTCACAGGGTGCTCCGTACCTTCCTGCCAGGGCGAACGATGAGTCCTGTGATTTGTTATGACAACTTCACTGATGTTTGCTGCCTCCCCTCAGCGCCCCCCTCCACCCTCCCATTTATGATAAAACACCCAATTTACATTTAGCAATGCAAATCTCCCTGGCAGTAACAGATGCTGCTGTGCATATGGAAACCAGCTATTTGTATCCACTGGCTCTTAACAAAAGACTGGGGAGATGGACGGAGTGGGCAGCCGACAGCAGCAGGCTGGAACTGAGCAGGAACTGGGCCGCCCGTGCCCTCGCCAAGGGGGGGGCTGTTCATGCTCTGGCAGTGGCAGAAGCCAGTGCAGCTCGTGTCTGGGGGCAGCTGGGGGCAGAGCACGGTGCTGATGCGCGGCAGTGTCACCTGCCTGACCGGCACAGTCCAGTCCCCTTCCACCGAGGGCTGGCGGCCAAAAGCCGGTGCCCCCCACCCCCAGAGCCCACTGCTGCCCCCCCAGCCCAGCAGTCCAGCCGCCCTCCCCACCCCAGCACCCTCTGCCCAGCCCAGCACAGCCCCGTCAGTGCCCCTCCTCCCGAACCTCATTTCTTTCAGCGAAGTATGAAAGGACAAAGGGGAGAAACTTCTCTGGAGTGTGTGGAAATAAATAAACAAGACCTGAATTTCAGCCAGCAGCGCCGTGTTGAGGCCTTTGTTGATATAATTAGAGTTTTGAAATGGGATTGATTAAGTGCCACTCCCCAAGACAGAGTGCATCCTGCCCTCAGCACAGGCACACGCGTGTCCTTCGCCGTGTTCTCTGCCAGCGGCTGCTGCGGCATGGGGACAGCAGCGTGGGGCTGCGGGAGTGGGCTCACGGCAGAGGTGTGCGGGAGGAGGCCATGGGTAAGAGGTGGGACTCGTGCAGTGCCACATCCCCTTCGGAGCACCGGCGCACTGAGCAGGGATCCTGCAGGTGCGTCCAGCAGCATCGAGAGCCCAGGGTGTCCCAGTGCCACCACAGCCAGCTCTGCTTCAGAGCACCCTGCCCTGCTCCCGGCTCCCTGCGAACGAGCCCTGGCCTTCCCCTGGAGATGCAGCAGGATTGCCTGACCACAAAGCCCAGCTGCCTCCGTGCTCATTAATGACTGTAATTAAGAGATAGTTTAATTCTGTGCGGTGCTTGCCTCTTCTGTGGTGACTACAGCGTGTGCCCCGCTGCTCCCAAGCCCTCCTGGGTGGTCTGCAGCTGCTGCGAGGGGCTCAGCCTGCAGCGTGCTGGGGGGCTCCAGCGCTGCCCATCCCCTGCCCCGAGGGGGACACAACCAACACCAGCGAAGAGACACTGCTGCAGCTTCTTCTCCTTCATGGCTGCCCCTGTCTGCACAGAGCTGGGGGGTTGGTGCTCCTGGGAGGAACAAGACACCCACAGGTACTTCCTGGAGAGAAAAGAATTGGAGCAGCGGCCCTCGGGAAGCGCACACGTGTGTGGACGCTCACCTGCAAATGCAGCACTACAGGGAGGTGCGCACACATACGCGTGCACAGACGCAGGCCTGCCCGCACGGCTACACACACCTGCACAGACGTGTGCACAGACACCCTGTGCGCACACCTGTACACACACCCCCCACACCCTCCCCAGCAGATGCCCATGGACACACACACCTTTACAA
Organism: Athene cunicularia; assembly: GCF_003259725.1. Lineage (NCBI taxonomy): Eukaryota > Metazoa > Chordata > Aves > Strigiformes > Strigidae > Athene > Athene cunicularia. The sequence continues at coordinate 10,579 of NW_020799174.1, read as the reverse complement.
GCAGACACAAGCTTGCACACGTGCATGCACACAAACACGTGTGTCTAGGTGCACACTCAGGCACGTGCCCACACGTGTGGGCAGCTCCCCGCACACAAGGGCTGTGGGGAGCTGCCCCCGTAGGGTGGGGAGCTGCAAAGACAAATGGGGTGGGGGGCTGGAGAGAGCCGCTGGGCCTTGGTGTCTCCATGCGCAGCTGCTGTGGCGGGTTATTTTACAACCACTCCAAAAATATTATTCAAGATGAAGGAGAATCACGGCTGCTGCGAGCGAGCGCAGGGCCGTCGCGGGGAATTTATCATTCCGAATTGGGTGCCCCCCCCCTGCAACGCCGCGGTGATGAAGTGCTTCATTAATGGGAGATGCTGCGGCTCGGGGCTGAACGTGCCTGCACCTGAGCACACTGTTTCCTCTGGCTCCCAGCCCTAGCACTCAGACCCTGTCCTCACGCAGCCCCCCCAGCCCCCCAACCACCCTCCCTGCTCCGCACAGCCACCGGTGCTGGGGCTGCTGCCCCACAGTTCACAGCGCCCCCCCCAGCCTCCCTGGCCCCACAGCTGGCACCCACTGGTTGCACACCCCCCCCCCCCCC
>NW_020799174.1:0-376 GCF_003259725.1 Athene cunicularia | reverse complement strand
CAGGAAATCCAAACCAGGGAGAGCTCGGGAGGGGGGGGAGCAGACTTATATTGCCAAACCACAGGATCACACAGCCCGGAGCGGTGGGACAGGACGGCCCCGACACCCCCGGGGCACCCAGCACCCACCACTGCAGGCAGGGGGGGCTGGGCGGCCTCCAAAGCGAGTCTGGGGGTGCCCCCTCCTCGCACCCTCTATCTCTGAAGGCACAAAAAACCCCGCAGGGGAAACAGCCCGAGAGGCACCTCCCACACCCCGGCCTGCTCCGGTCCTGGCGGAGAGGGCCCCCACCGGAGACCCCACTGCTGCGGGCATCAGGGACGGGAGTGCCTGGCACCCCCGTCCCCACCCCTGCCCGGCTCCAGCAGCTCCCTGC
>NW_020799173.1:18099-22999 GCF_003259725.1 Athene cunicularia | reverse complement strand
GCAAAATCAAGCGGGGCCGCCGGCAGATCAGAAATGGCCCAGTGTCCGCCCTGATTGGGTTCGTCAGCAAGAACGGGGCCGACAGAGTAGGAGGGACCTTAGAAATTTAAGAGTGGCAGGCATTAGGGAAGCGGTTCCTCGGGGGCAAAACGTTAATAAAGCTTTTAGCGCACATCAAGGGAGAGATGAATCACCCACTGATTGCCTAGAAAGATTAAGAAAGGATTCACAAAGGTATTCGGGGGTAGACCCGACATCCCCGGGGGGAGAGGCTTTATTGAGAACTCAATTCGTAGCCAAATCGTGGGGTGCTATCAGGAAGAAGTTAGAAAAAAGGAGACGATTGGCAAGACCGGAGTCTGCAGGAGCTGTTGAGAGAAGCACAGAAGGTGTAGGTTAGAAGAAGGGACGAATTAAAACGGAAAGCGAAGGCGAAAATATTTGTTGCGGCAGTCAGAGAAACTCAGCGGAAAGAGGAGAAACCTCCGAGATGTCGTTCTAACCCGGAGCTTTGGGTAGTGAAAAGAGAGGGACAGTAACTAGAGAAAAGGAATTAGCATGCTATTATTGTGGAAAGAAGGGACATTTGCAGCGGAATTGTAGCAGGCGGGAGCAGGATGAAAGGATGTTTAAAGAAGAATAGGGGTGTCAGGGGCTCTATTTTCTGGGGACAAAGACACCAAAGGAGCTCTGGATAAAATTGCAATGAGGTCCCCAGGGAGAAGCGTTTGAATTTTTAGTCGATACGGGTGCCGAAAAATCAACTATGAGAAATATTCGAGGGGTTGTGAAGTGAAAAAAGAAACTGCTCTAGTCCTAGGGGCTAAAGGGGAACCATTTAAAGTGCCAGTTGTCGGGGGTGTTGCGATAGAATACCAACATCGTATAATTATAGGGGATTTATTATTGCTACCAGAGGCTGAAAATAACCTTTTGGGAAGAGATTGGATTGCGAAACTGAAATTAAAAACAATAGTACAAGAAAAAGAAATAAACAATTATACATTAACAAAAAAGACGAGCAACAGATAAATCCTGAAGTGTGGTGCACGAAAGGAGAGATTGGAAAGCTTGAAATAAAGCCTATTGAAATTGATATAATTGATCCGGAGACGCCAATTCGGATGAAACAATACCCCATTCCCCTAAGGGGCCGGGAGGGGCTGAAACCAATAATAGGCGAATTATTAAGTAAAGGCACATTGGAACCTTGTATGTCTCCACGTAATGCACCTGTTTGACTCGATTTAAAATCAGACGGATCTTACAGATTGGTACGAGATTGAAGGGCTGTAAATCGGCGAATTGTGGCTCGTTTCCCTGTGGTAGCAACCCCCTATATGCTACTTAACCAGCTATCCCCTGACTGTGTGTGGTGCAGTGTAGGTGATTTAAAGGATGCGTTTTGGTCCTGCCCCCTAGACGAGGAGAACAGACACTATTGATCATTTCTTGAGACATTTTGGCTGTATTGGAATATACGAAAATGGAAAACAAGCTACATACAGTTGTTTAACATGTCAAAAGATTAATAAAAGATCTATGAGACAGACCACAGCTGGTGGAAGGAAAACAGCTTCTCGACATTTTGAGAGGGTCCAGATAGATTTCACAGAACTACTGGAAGTTGGGAGATATAAATATTTGCTGATAATGGTGGATCAATTAACTAACTCACTGGGTAGAAGCATTCCCTACCACTAGAGCGACTGCTCAATCAGTAGCTAAAATATTACTGGAACAAATGATACCACGATTTGGCATTGTAAAAGCATTTGATTTGGATCAGGGTACTCATTTTGTATCTAAAATCTTCAAGTGTGTTACAGAAGCTCTGGGCATTACTTGGGAATATCACACTCCATGGCATCCACAAAGTTCCGGACAAGTAGTGTGAATGAATCAGACCTTGAAACATCTAAATTAATGATAGAAACCAAACTCTCATGGATGAAATGCTTACCCGTAGCCTTACTCCATATTAGGACAATGGCAAGTTCAGAGACAGGTCTCTCGCCTTCTGAGATTCTATATGGGATGCCATATTCCAAAGGTATGCCTTTAGGGCATCCATTAATAGAAGGCATGATGATTCAACAATATATGAAAATCATTGGAAAAAACCTGAACGAATTAAGAATGAAAGGAATATTAGCCCAGAGAACTCCTTTAGGATTTGCAGTACACAAAATACAACCTGGAGATAAAGTCGGGATTAAAACTTGGAAGGAGGAAAGTTTATCTCCTAGATGGGAAGGACCGTTCCTGGTGTTGTTGACTACGGAGACAGCTGTGAGAACTGCTGAAAGAGGATGGACTCAATTTCCAGGGTGAAAGGACCAGTCACAGGGGAACCCAACTGGAAGATCGAGTCAGTACCTGGAGATCTGAAGCTTTGAATACGACGAAGTTAAAATAGCACTGGACTTACTGAAACAGACTAAGTGACATCAATAGTAGTGAGATCCTGAATCGTCTACATGAACCCTGTGTGTATGTATATATGTTAAAAGGTTATAATATTTATGATTTTCGGTTTTAGACTGTTTTGCATAGAAATATAGGTCAGTTTATACAGTTGAACAGAGGGGGGAAAAAAAAAAAAAGTAAAAGGGAGTGGGAGAAAACCAGAATAAGTCCAATTGAGGGCAAGACCGGATCGGCCTCCATTTCTGCTGTTAAGAAGACATGAACCTGACCGTTGGCAGCAACCCAGTGAGTCCAGGGGTAAACAGAAAAATGTGCCATACCGGACCTCACTTTAGGAGCTGACTTTTTCTCCTCACTATATATGTTAGTGGCTTCATAATGACTAAAAGGAGTCAAAATATTACCGAGTCATATGACCCCTTTGAAGATAATGAGTTTCTTCTATTGGCAAAAACTATAAGTAAAACCTTCCAACTTCGGTCACTACTGGGTTTGGGGGGGAACTTTAGGATTATCAAGCTGGCCGTGGGTCTCTGTACGGCTTTCCTCGCCACAAATTGTAAGTAACTACAGTGAATATTAGTAATGCTACTGGGAAGAGAGTGAGACATGACCAGTTCAGTTCCCCAACAAAGGTAAATTTTGCTCGAACCGAACTCAGAAAGGAGGAGTTGATGTGGGGGAAGAGTACGTGCCCGTGGACACTTACATGTAAATTAGTTAACAAAGATAAAAGTATTTATATATGGTTGTGGCTTAATGAACAAGGACACAGCAAGGGACTCGAGGGGTTCTGGTCAGACAAAACCGAAACTGAATATGCCAAATTACGAGGAACCAACTTTTAGAATCGAACTTGTGAATGGAAAAATGACACTGGGTCCTGGTATTGTACTATACAGATAAATAAGTACCTAAATGAAGTTTTCAGTCCTTTGGGAGACAAACACACAATTTACTTTCAAAGCCTAAGGACTGCAGACGGACCATTTGCTAGAGGTACCAAAGCCAAAAAGGGCCACTTTTGGATATGTGGACATACTGCCTACAAACAATTACCAGCAAGTTGGTCAGGGATTTGTTATATAGGGATTATCCGACCTCTATTTTTCCTTCTTCTGGAGGTGGATGGCCCTCAATTAGGAATAAAATTATATGATAAATTAGGAAATAAGAGTGTTGTCCGTAGTAAGCGATCTGTTGATGCTAAAATAGGTGGAACTCAAAAGTGGGGGGGAGATGAGTGGTCTCCCGAGAAGATAATTAAACACTATGGGCCTGCCTCCTGGAACCCTAGTGAACCAATATCAGGGGCAAGAGAACCAATTTATAATTCAAATCGTACAATCAGACTGCAAGCAGTTTTGGAAATCATTACTAATAAAACTGCTAATGCCATAGATCTTTTAGCCCAGCAGGCTCAACAGACGCGCACTGCGATTCTCCAGCATCGCATGCTTTTGGACTACCTGCTTGCTGAAGAGGGAGGGGTATGTGGAAAGTTGAAAGTTTCTTCTAGTTGTTGCCTAGAGACAGATGATGTAGGGGAAGCGGTCCTTCAACTGACCACAGACATCAGAAAACTGGCTCATGTCCCTGTCCAAACGTGGAGTGGCTGGAATAGCAATCTATGGTCCCGGTTACCTGGAGATTTTATTTGATCTGTTGTGTGCATTTGCTGCCCCAATGTTTATACCATGTGTGCTTCCATGTTTTATTAGATTGATTCATTCAGTAGTTCCAGGGATGCAAATCTTGGCAATAACAATGGATCCTGAATTGGCCAAAGAAGAAAAAGTACATCGACTAATGATAGTTAAAATAAAGAAAACGGAACACCCAAATCCCCTACAACAAACCCTGACATGTTTTGAAACCCAAACACGAATCAATTTAATAAAATGTGAAGGATTGTGAAGAATATGGTGTTGATTTGTGATAAAAATAGAATTACTTTAATATGAGGAGCATGTGTGCTACTGGTATTTTGCCATGTACCTAAGTTAAAAGGGATTTATCGTGAGTTTATTGTTAAAATGTTTTGGAGGGGTTTTTTTCCTCAGTAAACACAGACTCATATGGACAGTTATTGCGAATGGGGAAAAGTACTGGAGGAAGCCCTGTCAGAAGCCCCTAGCAACGCCAGAAAGCCCGGGAAAGTCTGAGGGGCCCTGCTGCGCATGAGAAGACTCGGATAGGACTGTAAAAGGGAGTGACGCAGCACCATGTAGTGTCCGTCGGTGCGGAGTGAAACCCCCCCTGCTCCCCGGCGTACCGAACCTTTTTCATTTTGCTTGTTCTTATTTCAGTAAGTTTATCAAAGCCATTTTCTGGTTCTGCCTCTGCATTTATAGCACACACTACTCCTATTAGTGTAGTAACTCAAGGCGCTGGGCGGCTCCCGGGGATTCTGGGGGTAGGGCTGCCCGGTGCCCGTGCCCGGGGGGTCTATCTCCCCCCCCCCTCCGCC
>NW_020799173.1:12219-18049 GCF_003259725.1 Athene cunicularia | reverse complement strand
AAACTGCTTGCAGTCTGATTGTACGATTTGAATTATAAATTGGTTCTCTTGCCCCTGATATTGGTTCACTAGGGTTCCAGGAGGCAGGCCCATAGTGTTTAATTATCTTCTCGGGAGACCACTCATCTCCCCCCCACTTTTGAGTTCCACCTATTTTAGCATCAACAGATCGCTTACTACGGACAACACTCTTATTTCCTAATTTATCATATAATTTTATTCCTAATTGAGGGCCATCCACCTCCAGAAGAAGGAAAAATAGAGGTCGGATAATCCCTATATAACAAATCCCTGACCAACTTGCTGGTAATTGTTTGTAGGCAGTATGTCCACATATCCAAAAGTGGCCCTTTTTGGCTTTGGTACCTCTAGCAAATGGTCCGTCTGCAGTCCTTAGGCTTTGAAAGTAAATTGTGTGTTTGTCTCCCAAAGGACTGAAAACTTCATTTAGGTACTTATTTATCTGTATAGTACAATACCAGGACCCAGTGTCATTTTTCCATTCACAAGTTCGATTCTAAAAGTTGGTTCCTCGTAATTTGGCATATTCAGTTTCGGTTTTGTCTGACCAGAACCCCTCGAGTCCCTTGCTGTGTCCTTGTTCATTAAGCCACAACCATATATAAATACTTTTATCTTTGTTAACTAATTTACATGTAAGTGTCCACGGGCGCCGGCGGGGAGGGGCGCGCCTCCGCGTCCCGCTCTGCCCTGGCCGGGTTGAAGTTGCGGTTCGGCCCCGCACCCGTCCCCGGCAGGCGGCTCGTCCTTGGCCTCCCTGGCAAATTACTATTAACTAATAACCCCGCGGAGAGGAGCTGGGACAGCGCTGGGCACATTTGCGACTGCCTAGCCGCAGAGGATTTGTTTACTAAGGGGACAGGTTGGAAAGGAGCTGGTGAACAAAGCACATCCATCCCCAGCAGATCTGAACACCGCAGCCACCCTCCAGCACAAGACCCCACTTCGCTGCCCACAGGCTCCAGTTGCCAAAATGTATGAACGTGTCCACAGGCAGGGAATCGGGATTTACAGCTGGTGCTACTGTCATTCTCGGCAGTAGAATACATTTCTGCTGGAGGTGCAGAGGCTGCAGGGGTTCAGGGTCGTGTTTTAAGTAGAAATAGGGAATCTGACTCCTCTTCATGTTTAGCCTGTTCCCAGGCTGCGGCGGTGCCAGCGCTTCCCAGCAAGGCCTGGGCGCTGCTGGGCACTGCTGAGGGGCTCCCCAGTGTTGCCCGTCGGAGCTGCTCCACAGCCAGGAGCAGGCTCAAGGGGCTGCAGGGCTGCGCCAGGGGACCCTCACTGACCCTCATGCCCCGAGGTGAAGTTGGGCCCAGAACGGGCCCAGAGTTCCCGGGTTTGCTGCTGTTAAGAGGCGGACAAGCGTGCTCCTGCTCTGTGTTTATTGTTATCACCTCAAAGAAAGGGTCGGGCCCTGGGGCTCTGTGCCAGGTGGACAGGTTTCCAGCGGCTGCTGGCGTCTGTGCCAGCTCTAAGGGGCGCTGCGGTGGACGGTCCGGCTGTCCAGGGCCGAGGGACGGCTGCTGCTCTCGGGCTAGGATCCGGAAGCTTTGCTGAGGCGCCTGCAGAGAGAGGAGACTGTGAGGCCCCCCTGAGGGAGGGTGCGGGGCAGCGCCACGCACCCCGTGGAGCGTGGGCCCCTGGCTGCACGTGGGAGCCGTGGGCACAGAGAGCTCTGTGCAGAAAACGGGGTGCCCCTCACCCCTCGGCTGGGGCTCTGCTCGCCTCTCCTGGGCTCATCTCCCGACCCTCCCCATCCTGACCTGCCCTCTCTGCACGTGCTGGGAAGGAGACCTGACCCAGCAGAGCGAGGGGACCAGAGCTGGGCACGGCCCTGCGGGGCCAGGAGAGCCTCGTCTAGTCCTGGCTCCGGGTGCTGCCAGAGACCAGCACTCGGCTCCCCTGCCCGTCCCTGCCCAGACAAGGGGCAGCCTCGGCTCTCGGAGGGGCCCTCCATCCTCTCTTGAGAAACCTTATCCAAAGAGATGCAGACCTCTGCACAGACAAAGCCCCCGGGGGCCTGTGCAGAGCACACGCACGCTGGCAGCATTTGGGCGTAGATGGGACAGAGCGACTCTCCTGCCCCAGCGCCAGGCTGAGGGCTGGGAAGGTTCATCCCCACGGCCTGAGCTGCCGGGACACCCTGGCCCAAGGGAACACGTGGGGTTTACAGCTTCGCCTAACAGGGTGATTTCTGCCCGGAGGTTCACTGGCAGGGAGATGTCACTATTGCGCTGCTCCCTTTCCATGGAAGCGCCCTTCCTCACTGTTCTTCCTGACCGCACCCGCCTACCTCTGTCACTGGGTCTGCTCTTGCTGGAGCAGGGTCGCTTTTCAGCAACACTTGCAATGCGGAGAAAGGGTTTCAGAAAAGAGTGCCCATGAATTGAGAGGGCAGTTCCAACTTCTTGCAGCAGAAACCTCAGTAGAGTTTGGCCAGCGACTGACTCGGCACTCCAGAACACTCCACCTCTACATGCTTCACAGCTAACAGAACAGCCCTCTGAGACACAACACTCACCGTTTTCTCTTCCTCCACACACAGAGCGCACAGCAGACGACCATCCCCAGCAGCATGGAGCCCAGGACTGCCGCTGCCCCTTCTATGCAGTACCTGCGGAAATTTGTAGGAGCCGCGGCATTTGCTCTTCTCTTGCCATCCGCTCCTGGAGGAACAATTCTGTGCATTAGCGTGTCCTGTGCAGGACTGGTCATCTCACAGGAGGTCTGACACGGCCAGGGCCAGTTCTCCCTTTGTCAGCTACTCTGAGCCAGTGACCATCCCTGGGCTGCGATGTTTCCTTCGTTTCAGCAGAAAGGACGAAACTCCCACAGCCATTGCACATCAGTGCACTCTGGAGCACCCCTTTCTCCTCTCAGCTTTGCTTATGCTCTGGGGTGGCCGTAATTGAGTTTTCCCAGTGCCAGGGGTTTGCTCCCCTGTCCTGGTCACCCTCCCCATCTGCACACAGTTCCTTTGGCGCTTCCCACCCTCAGCCTCTGGGCCTTGCTAGTGCTGCTGCATGGAGGCTCCCTCTGAACCTTGGGGACAAGTCGTCCCTCGGAACTGAAGTCATCGGGCCAGATGGAGCGCGTGTAGGGGAGCACAGCAATCGCCCCTTTGAGGGAGAGGAACAGAAACATCCCTGCAGCAGGGAGTGCCCCCGCAGCTCTCCCTCCCCAGCCCAGCACCCACACCCCGACGGAACAGACTCGGGCCCTCTTGGCAGGTGCTTCAGCCTCGCTCTCCCTCTTGGCCTCTTCCCCAGCGTGGGCACTGCTCGTGTGCCTCCATTTTTCAGGACTCGTCTCCCACTTACGGCCCCCTGCAAAACTGGATCCAGTACCTCGATTGCTTTGAAGAATCCTTTCGATCCTGGCGTAGTAGGATTCCCTGGGGTTGGACAGCACTGCCAAGAGTCAGAGAAAGGTAACACCTTAGAGAAAGGTCATGGCTCGGGCACAGAGGGTGCGGAAGGGTGGTGCAGGTTCCCTCTAAGCCTGTGCCTGATCTGTCAGTGCACCCCTTTGGCCCTCAGGTCCCACGAGGGATCCTCCTCTGCTGTGCCTGGGGCCTCCAGGCACCCACAGCAAGCTCTGGGAAGCAGGTGTTGCGGGAGGCCCGTTTGGTTAAGAGTCCCATTGCCCACTGTCTGCTGAGCGTGGCTGAGATGCTCTTGTTCCCCAGCTGGCAAAGTTCTGAAAGTCCTGTGATGGGCTGTGCTGGGAGGTGAGCCTCTGTCTGAAACAAAAAAACTCCACACCCCAGAGGTGACAGTCCTCCTCAGAGAGCCACTCCCACCTTCTTTTCAAACACTCGCTCTGCACTAACCGCTGTGGGCTGTGCTGCTGACAGGGTGTGCAGTAGCGGGCACTGGGGGCAGAGCCTGCGACAGGGAGAGGTTTGATGCACAACACTGGGTGACCCAAGGACAGCAATTACCTGGCTCGCCCGCTGATTGAATTGCCTCTGTGGCTTCATCAGAGGATGGCACCGCCGGGCTGCCCCCTTCCCCAAACGCCTCCATCTCCATAGCCTCACGGTCTGTCTCTTCAGAAAGAAAGCAGGTCAGATTAAGCAGGAGTAGCCATCCCTCACCAGGATGATGATGCCTTCCGAGGGCAGTATTTCTCAAAATACATCACAGTGCTAAGACACAAGGCCTGGACGTTTGGGGGCGCACCTAGTCACAGGTCCAAACAAGGTGTCATTCATGGAGAAGGCTTTCAGCGCTAGACCCTTTCCAGCTTGGCAGCAGACAGCAAATCCTGACCTCACAGAGACTAGGAGACTGCACATGGTCTTCTTTACGTTCCACTTAGTGCATTTTCGGCAAACTGCAAGGTGATGGCAGGTTGTGTCCTTCAGAGAGTACAGGAAGATGCTGTAGCCAGCTGAGCTGGGGACAGAGCCTTTCTGAGCAGCACTTCCCACTGTCCCCCAAAACAAGTGCAAAACCACCAGCCAGTTTTTGAAAGCACAGCTAGCAGCAGAGAGCTAAGGCACCCGTGACGGAATTCATAGCCCTTCCTTTTCGCTGCCTTCAGGTCAGGTGTCCGGCCTCACGCTGGGTGTCCAGCTTTCCCCCGTCCCTGACACCGAGGTGTCACCGAGAGGCCTCCAGACATCAAGGAGCCCCAGGGGCCCCGAGCAGGCTGTGAAGCTGGGGCTGCTCCCATCCTGGCCAGGGCAGGCCTGCAGCCCCAGCACTGTCTGCTGGTCTCAGCCAGCCCCAGCTGCCTGCGCATCCTCTGCGCTCTCCCCCCCCGGCCACTGGCAGGCTGCTGCCCTCTCAGCACTGAGCAGCAACCAGCTCCCTGGCAAGTCCCTCCCGCACTCGAGGCGTGAGTGCCTCCAGGTCCTGCCATCTGGACATCACCGTCTGCCCAGAACAGCTCTGGCCCCAGTAAGGCTCTAACTGGGGCAGCAGCAGTTCCTGGGGCTCAGCTGGAATCCCAACTGCCAGCAGAGACTCGGCCACCTCTGCAGCTCCCCAGCACCTGCAAGGCCTGAAGCTGAGCGTCACCGCTCCCTCCACGCATCTAAAACCTGAGCTTGCCAAGGCTTCTGCTTAACAGGGACAGACACCCACCGTGGGCTGGCATGGTCCGGTCCAGCTCCTTCAGGATTTCCTGGAGGACTTCTGAGGGATGCTGGGAGGGTTTTCCTGTGTCAGTGCTGTATGTTCCTCTTCCAGGACCTGAAGGGAAGGTCCAAAGTTAAATTTCTCACAAATACTGAAAACAAGAGCTTCATCTGCAAAGTCAGTCAAGACTCACTACTCACCCCTGCGACGCCAGGGAAGCTCCAGCGCAGGATCCAGCTGAGAATCTGGAAAAGCCCTTCCTGCCCCCACATCTGCAACCAAACACCCACGAGAGTTCCCATCAGGCACTGTGACACACACGGTCATGACCGAGCAGCAGAAGAGACGAGCGGATCACGCAGTGACACTGCAAACACAGCGCAGGTCCACGTTCTCACAGCCGCGAGGGACGCCTCGCTCACATCTGTTTGAGCCGGCAGCTCTCAAAGCAAGTCAAAAGCAGTGACGTACCCGTGTGATCTCCCTGAGAGTCCGCCCTGGAAGCCAGCTGGGAACCCGAATAGTCATAGCCTCCAGCCACGCCTGTGAACAGACAGGACAGAGAAGCAACTTCAGTACACCTCTGCAGGTCTGAACGGCCGTGAAGGCAGTTCCAACATGGGATTGCTCCTTGGCACTCGTCTCCCCCGTCCATCAGAAGCGCCGTGCAGGCAGGTACTGGGTGCCTGGAGCAGGCATGCAAACATGCACAGAGGTGA
>NW_020799173.1:2722-12169 GCF_003259725.1 Athene cunicularia | reverse complement strand
TGCCTGCAGGGGCAGGGTGTGAGTGAGACGCCGCTGCCGCTGTGTGAGTGAGAGGCAGCTGCTGCAAGATAAATAAGAAGTTTATGAGAAGTTTATGTTTGTTTAAATAATACACTGTTCTTGTATGTCTTGTGAAAACATGAGCCGGAGATGGGAAAGTGAATCCCTTCTCTGTCGGTTTGGGTTAGACTTGGTTGGATTATTTGTGTAGAAGGAGTGAATGGTCGGCACGGGGAAATGATTTATACCTGCTAGAAGGATTGTACACAGCTCCTTCTGGGCAACTGGTAGTACCAGACTGGGTTCGTGAGAGAATCCCCTGCTTTCTCTGTGTTCTTATGCTCCTATTTTTGGTAATTTTCATCAAGCCTGGGTATTAGCAAAATGCATTGTTGATATAAGTGGTATTGTCCGATACGAGGAGATCGAGGTGTGCAGAGTATCAGGAACAATTATGGGGAATAAGCAGGGAAGAATCGTAAAGAAAAGCCCATTGGATTGCATACTCACGCACTGGAAAGATATAGCCGGGAGGGGAAGTACGGAAAGCAAGAAAATCCTGATTAAATATTGTAATCAGTGGTGGCCATTTTACAAACTAGAAGAAGAAGCTAAATGGCCACTAAATGGGACCTTAGACTATAACACGCTTTTGCAATTAATGTTATTTTTACAGAGGGAAGGGAAGTAGGATGAGGTGTCTTATGCAGACATGTTCTTTACCCTCCGAAATCACCCGGGGTGGCAGAGGGACTGTGGACTAGTTCCACCATAAGATCCTTTAGTGCTTGACCTGGAAAAGATTATAAGGGAGCTACTAGCTACTATTTTTGCAAACCTTTGAAATATAAACTGGGAAAGCAGTTACGCATACACAAATTTCTGTATATGCCTTACTCCACAAAAGAGCTCCTAGGAATACACTTACTAGAACAATTAGGAGCAACTCTTACCTTTAGCAATGGAGAGATTACTCTGGAGGTAAATGACCAAGAACTTAATACAATCATGAGCTTGTCCCTAACTAGTATCCCCACAGGAGGAAATTATCAATCAAGTGTATCCCCAGTGTGGGCCACTGACACGCCTGGAAGGGCAAAGAATGCCTCACCCGTAGGGGTAAAACTTAAGGAAGGACAACAACCGGTAAGAATTAAGCAATACCCTTTAAAAGGAAAATCAGGAAGGGATCCAGCCAGTTATAGAAAAATTTTTACAAATAGGATTAATAAATAGATCTCCACCCAGTGGTGGCAAACCCATACACTTTGTAAACAAAATTAACTCCTGAGCTAATCTGGTTTACTGTTTTAGACCTCAAGGATGCTTTCTTTTGCCTCTCTCTCCTTGAAGCCAGTCAGACAATATTTGCATTTGAATGGGAAAATCCTAGGAGTGGGCGGAAGACTCAGTTAACCTGGACAGTGCTGCCACAAGGATTTAAGAACAGCCCCACTATATTCGGTAACCAGCTAGCAAAAGACCTCGAGTTGTGGGAAGCCCCAACCCCACCCGAAGAGGGAAGGCTGCTGCAGTATGTAGACGACATCCTAATTGCCACCAAGACAAAAGAAACCTGTATGGCTTGGACGGTAAGCCTTTTAAATTATTTGGGACTTCAGGGCTACCGAGTATCCAAGACAAAGGCCCAGGTGATGCAATGCGAAGTGATTTATCTAGGCTATGAAATCAGTGCTGGAGAAAGAACTTTAGGACGAGCCCGGAAGGAGGTGATTTGCCAGACTCCGAGGCCACAGACAGCAAAAGAACTGCGAACGTTCCTGGGAATGACTGGGTGGTGCAGACTATGGATTTATAATTATACATTGCTTGTTAAACCTTTATATGCACTAACCGCCACTCAACAGAAAAATCTCCAATGGAATAAGGAGGCCATACGAGCCTTTGACCTGTTAAAAAGGCTTTGATGTCAGCTCTGGCTTTGGGACTCCTAGATATAATTAAGCCGTTCTTTCTCTTTTCACATGAGAAACAGGGAATTGCATTGGGAATACTGGCACAAGACCTAGGCCCGTATCATTGGGCAGTCGCCTATTTCTCCAAGCAACTAGATACAACCGCTAAAGATTGGCCTGGATGCCTACGAGCGGTTGCAGCAGTGATCTCAAACATACAAAAGGCACGAAAATTCACGTTAAGCCAGAAAATGACTGTATTTCTATCTCACACAGTGTCTGCAGTGTTGGAAATTAAAGGGGGACATTGGCTTTCACCCTAAAGGTTCTTAAAATATCAGGCAGCATTAGTAGAACAAGATGATGTGGAGATTGTAGTAACTAACATTATTAACCCAGCTTCTTTCCTGAGTGGAAACACAGGAGAACCAGTGCAACATGATTGCCTGGAGACCATCGAGGCAACATACTCAAGTCGCACAGACCTGAAGGATGCCCCTCTGGAAGATGCTGAGAACTGATTTACGGATGGGAGCAGCTATGTTTCGAGCGGCAAGAGGTATGCTGGGTATGCTATTACTACCACCCAAGAAATACTGGAATCAGGACCACTGCCTGCGAATACCTCTGCACAAAAGGCAGAGACAATCGCACTGACTCATGTCTTAGGATTAGCCCAAGGCAAGACAGTGAATATTTACACGGACTCGAAGTATGCCTTTGGGGTAGTCCATGCTCATGGAGCAATTTGGAAGGAAAGAGGACTGTTGAACTCACAAGGGAAACACATCAAACATAGGAAGGAAATTCTAGGACTGCTAGAAGCTGTACAACTTCCAAGAAGAGTGGCAATCATGCATGTTAAGGCCCAACAAAAGGTGAACTCGGATTTGGAAAAAGGAAATGAACTGGTGGACAGAGAGGCAAAACAAGCAGCCAAAAGAGAGGTAAAAATAGAGCGAGTTTTAGTTCCTGATGGGCAAATCATCCCAGAAGGTAATCCTAATTATACTAAAGAGGATCAAAAGTTAATTACAGACCTGGAAGAATCATACAATGAAGAAGGTTGGGCCATCACTCCCCAAGGGAAGGTAGTAATTCCCTCTTGTTTAGCTAGACACCTGGTGCGAGAGGAACACGGGAAAGGGCACTGGGGAGCGGACGCCCTATACCGATATTTGGTCAAGTGTATTAGAGCTAGAAATCTGTATACCATAGTAACACAGGTGACTCAACAGTGTGACCTTTACCTCCAGACTAATCCTAAGAATACCCCCATTCTAGAAGTAGACCAGATTGGAAAAGAAATGGGCTGGGACAACAGTGGCAAATCGATTTTTCAGAACTTCCAAGAAAAGGGGGGGTATCAGTATTTACTGGTATTAACGGATACCTTTTCAGGCTGGCCAGAAGCATTCCCCACTAGATCTGCCAAAGCCTGGGAAGTGACAAAAATATTAGTACAAGAAATAATTCCACGCTTTGGGGTCCCAGCAACTATATCCTCAGATAGAGGACCACACTTTATCTCGAAAGTAGTTCAGCAAATCAGTTGCCATCTGGGTATAGACTGGCAACTTCACATTCCTTATCGTCCCCAATCTAGTGGCCAAGTAGAAAAGATGAACCATTTAATTAAGCAGCAAATAGTGAAGCTCGGGCAGAAGTCAAACCTGACCTGGCTCCAGGCTCTCCCTCTGGCACTTTTGTGCATACGAGCAAAACCGAGGGCCAGGGAAGTGTTGAGCCCTTTTGAAATGTTATATGGCAGACCTTACGCGGTACAGAAAGGAACATTGATGCAAGTTGGGGAGAAACTAGAACTTCATACATGATAGCATTAAGTAAACAACTCAATAGAATTGGGAAACATGTATTTGGAACTCGGGGTAGAGGGTTAGATGGGCCTGTGCATAACATTCAGCCTGGAGACTATGTGTATGTTAAGTCTCTTACTAAAAGACGTTGGAACCACAATGGGAAGGGCCGTTTAAAGTGCTACTCACAATGTTTACGGCCATCAAGATTAAAGAATACTCAGCCTGGATTCATCACACCCGAGTAAGAGGGCCCACAAATCCCCATGGAAGGTTACACAAACTCAGCTGGGAAGACTACGCTTCTCATGATAAGTCTTAATAATCTCCTTTCCCCAGATACCCGGACAAAGATTCACTGAATGGCCGTGGTCCCAGGTGTACATTGGGTATACTGGGAGCATGGGTATAACCAATACTAACTCAGCCTTAACTTTAGCTACTGTAGTGATGCGGGGAATAGAGGTGTATACAAAAACTGAATGAAAAGACATCAATGGAGTACCGCAACTATGGGGAACGGTAGGGCAAGAGATTAGAGTAGGGTGTTGAGTAATGAATGAAATCACCCATTGGTCAGTGCGTCAGATTATAGTATCTGAGATCAAGATCTTAAATCCCAAATATATCGTGTCAAGTATTGGTCATATATGTGATCCAAAAGATCTAGAATGCTGGTATAATTTTACTTTGACTCAACCTGCTGTCTCTGTGACATGTCTCTGGGCCAAGGATAAATTAGGGCTATCCTTTAAGTTTAACATGGTGACTACCCTAGTGACAACCACACCAGTCACTGTAAATCTTACACCCAACGTATATGAGGTCGGCCCGTACATGATCAGACACATAGACCAACAGCAAGTGCTGATCAATCCAAAATGGTCTCTAAAAAAGGTAGAATTACAGATGCAAGTTAACATTTCTAATACAGAGCCACGTTGTTCCCCCTTCTTACGAACCTCAGACAAAGGATGGACAACTTGGCTAAGGAAAAAGGGAAATACCTACCAGAAAAGACCACAGAGGGACCTAACCGGAGTACTAGGAACCGAATTGGGAGTGTTAAATTCAATAGATTCAGAAGTAATTATGAACAAATTAGCATCTACTGCAAGAGATATATCAAAATTACAACAGCCATTGAGGTCTTCACTATCAACATTAGGGGTACATCAATGGGCAATGTCAAAAGTAATGCCAGATTGGGAGCAAAAAGAAACGAAGGACCACACACTTACTGCTGAAACCTTAGGAGCATTACAAGGTGATATCACTGTAGCTCTAAGTTACATACAAGCCCAGTTATGGATGCAAACTGTAGCAGAGTCTGTAATAAGGGAAGGAGAGGAGGGTACACTTCCCACTGAAATTCGAAAAATAATTAGGGATAGTGCCACAGAGACAAAGTTACAATTATGGTGGAATATGGTCAACTTCACCTATAGGCCTGACACGCGTACAGTAACGACTTTTGTGTTAACAATATATGATGCAAAATTAATCACCATACACCCCATTGTAAGTCTTGGAGTCAATTACAACGGGACTCTGCTGTACCCCTTTGAACATAAGACCTGGGCTATGAATACTGGTAATAAATGGCAAGCAGTAGATCTCAAACTCTGTATCATAAAAGAACAACAGGGATTTATATGTGAAAGTAATACCTTACTAACCCAGGATACCTGCTTAGATACTAACCAAGAGATTTGCCACTTTGAAGCACGCCCCAATGTAGATTTGAGGACCATTGTTGTCTATACCGGAAAGGGATGTGCATGTTTAAGGACGCTGTGTGACACAATAATCATAGATGGGCGAGAGAAGAAATTGATACAGCATCTAAATTATTGTATTTGTAATTTCACCATCATCCTGGCGTGTGATTTCACTTATTCTGCCCCGGTGCTTACACATTCCCTCTTGAAAAGCAGCCTCAGGGTAAAGGTACTTCCTGTCCCCATCGGGTTAAATGTCAGTCATATAGAAAGCCTATTAAAACACCCAGACTTACACTGGATACTGGAAGAAGTTACGGAAAAAGGGCAAGAAACTTTACACACAACCTTTCATGATGGGGAAAGGATAAAAAGGTCTTAAAGATGGTTGAGCAGGAAGGGAAACTTAATTTCTGGGATACGCTCTTCGGATGGTCGCCGACAACTATTGGAATCTGTCCTGGTTCAGCCAGGATAAAGTTTTCCCCAGCAGAGAGAGAGGGGGAAGGGATCTCCAGCCGGGTTATTCATACCATGCTGACGTCAGGTCCAGGGGCAGAGCCTTTTCACCTTTCTCTTCTGGTGTTGGTTTTTGCCATACACGCGGCAGGTTTGCTCCTTGATCATTTAGTGGTATTTCTCTGTATATCTTTTGTCTTGTTCACTGTTATTGCTGTTTATTGTTGTTACCATTGATACTGTTGTTATTCAGATTGTTCTATCACTCTGTTGTATTAAATTTCTTGTTATTTTAGCCGGGGTCTGTGTTTAACTTCCAGCCCGACCGGCGCAGTTGGGGGAGGGGCAACAGCCACGTGCTCTCTGATCCCCGCAAGAATTAAACCTTGCACAGAATCTTAAACACAGCCCTTCACCAAGTGGTTGCTTTATTAATATCTGTAGCAATTTTGTTGATCCTTACTGTAGCTATATATGTATAGATCTGGAGACTTACAACACGCAAGCTATGTATGACGCTTTATATCACAATCCAAGCTTTAAGCAATAAAATAACTAATTTTTAGAATAGTACTAACATATTATAGGGCAAGGGAAATAGATTAAGAAGTAGATAAATAAGTAGTTAAAGAATTTACTAAGTAAGAAGAAAAGGGGGGAATGAGACGGGGAGTCTAAACAGTCTTAGATTGATAGTGCAAGGCCTGCGCAAAAACAAGGGGAGGCGTATGGGACTGTTCGAAAAAGACATACCAAGTACTGATAACGTTGCTAGGTGATTATCTCCTAGCCCAAAGAGAAGTCCCCCCTAGTCCTTGAAGAACAGACTACCCAAACCACCAGTATAAACTGGCCTGGAAGAAAGCCAGAGAACAACTGAGGCTGCGCAGAGCGACAGGGTGAGAAGTTCATCAGCGAGGAAGAAGAGGTGCTTCATCTTTACGACCCCTCCCCAGGAGATTGCGTCCCCAGCCCGGAGCTTGGAGAGCTCATTGCGCAGGTGCAAGAGGAGGAGACCTGATTACCATGAGAAGCGAGGGGAGGCGGGGGTAGACTATGTATATGTACAGGCGTTTTATGAATATGCACTATTTTGTAACATATAAGCCGGACGGGAGCTGCAAACGATGCGCATGCTTGTGGTGGAGCGATCCCCCATGCGCCCAGCGCTGTATAAACATACCTACTGTATAACTCCAAAAGTTATAGAGCGATTTCTCCGCAAAACACACACAAAGGGAATATTAAAACCCGAGGGCTCGCTCATTCAAGGCACAGACCTGTGGGATTGCCCTGATCCTCCCGAACAAGATCCGGCTGAGCAGTCGCGGGGCCACTGGCTTCGGTCACAGCTGTAAGCAAGCACATTCTCATTAGAGGTTGTGAGCTCCCTTCCCAGAGACTGCAGTGACTGGAGGGGGGTCAGGTAATGCCCTGGGACCCAGATGTGGGCAGAGATTTCCAGAGGTGCAGAGGGGCTGAGGTGACCAGTTAGCTGCACCTGGAGGCTTTCAAGACACTGTTTCCAGGCCCCTGTGCAACAGCCAAGGACCGGATGGACAAACGTATGGCCGCAGGGGATTTCTTCCTGGGACACCTCTTGTGGGTGCAAAAGGAGCCCACATGAAAACGTTACTGCTCCCCTTATCTCTCGGGGAAGAGCCCAGTGGCCATGGAGAGGCTGCCCCAGCGCTGCCCTGTCTGTCCCCGGGGCTGTGGGCTGGGGCTGTGGCTCCCATGGCGACCTGGGTTTGCCCAGGGAGAGCCTTGCAGGGCTGGAGCAGGAGTGCTCCTGTTTTCCCCAGTGGACATCTCCCCCGGACGGACATCCCCGAGGCTGAAAGCTGGGGTCCAGCCAGGGAGCGGCAGAGCCACAAACCCCCTGGACGTGGCCGTGCCCGACCCGGGGAAGAAGTGCTCCCGTGGGCTATTGCCCGGCTGCTGCCGAGCTGCCGGCCCTGCCACACCGAGCGGGGGGGAAGGCTGCCCCATGGCAGGCGGCCCAGGGCCGGCTCCAGGGACACTTTCTCACAGCTGCTCCCAATCCCACCGTCCACCTGGAAAAGGCCCCCACAGCGGACACAGCCCCCTGCGCCCCCATACAGGGCATCTGCCTCCCGCTGCCCACAGAGCTGGACACAGCTGGCCCGACCCTGCGGCTCTCCCGGCCCTGCCCCACCACCACCCCAGCCCCGCTGTCAGCCCGAGGCGCAGTGGCTGCTGGCCCTCACCTGCCCACCTACCTAATGCCCATGCTCGCCGCGGAGCCGCCACGGCACCCTGGGCTCGCAGGGCCACCAGAAGCAGGATGACCATGAGGGTGGAGGCCATGGTCCCCTGCACCACGTCACTGTCGCTGCTACCGCTGCTGGCACATCTGATGTGGTTCCTGGGCACAGCACTGCCCACCCCGGCGTGGCACCGCAGGGCTCTGTGACATCACAGTGCTGCCTCTCCCCCGCAGCCACGGCCCGGGGGGGGGCACATTGGAGAGGAGAAGCTCTGTGAAGAACATCTTTTTGTCCGAGCTGAGGGCAACAGGCGACAAGCGTGATGGAGGGCTGCTGCACCGCGGCTGTCAGCTGTGAGCTCTGCAGCTTGTTCCCATGCTCCTGCAGCTCTCCTGCACGGGGAAGGATTTCGGGAGCTCTTTCCCAAAGGGTCACAGTTGTTGAGAAACTCTTTTACCTCACAATGCTGAACTTTGTATGGAACAAGGCCTGAGTGAGTAAAGTGTTCAGAGGACATCTCCTAACCTTGAGAAGAGACACACCCTGGCAGAATTACTGAAACAAGACAGAGGAGAAAGAACAGCTTGGCCAGACAACAGAGTTAGGAAACATCCAAGCAGAAGAAATTGTCCTCAAATGCCTCCTGACCATAAAAGGGAAAAAGGAGTAGGGGGGTAACTCCCCAAACGACTACCTGAGACCCCACGCATGTGTAGTGTAGTTTTGCAACACCAGCATTATGGAAATGCAGGAGGCAGATGGAAGGGCGGAAACTTCTCGAAAAAAAATCTCCATATTCATGCCTCTAAGGTACAGAAAGGATGACCTTTTGATTTAGTGTGTGCATGATCCCCCACGCACCCAGCACCAAATAAAACATGCCAGCTGCTTAACACTGCATTGGTGTTGAGAGGTTTATTCCCGATTTCGGCGACGCAGTGGGGCTGTCCACTGTCACAAGCTGCAGCTGCTGGGCTGGGGGGGGGCGGACAGGGCAGGAGGCTGCTGCGAGAGCCCTGCTTGAGGGCCCCACTGGGCTCGGGGGACCGTGTGGCAACCAGGACTCCTGGGTCGTGGTGCTGGGGCTGTCCCGAGGCTCCTGTTCCCCTCGTGAGGGGCCATCCAGGGCCAGCTTTCCCTGGCAGCTGGTACCCCTTGGGCTTCAGGCTCTGGGATGAAAAGGGGTCCTGCGTCCCGGGGGCTGGGCACCTACAGCTCCAGCTCCTGCAGGGCGGGCTCTCCTGAGCTGGCTGGAAATGCCCCTGCTGTAAATCAGCGCGTTACCTTGAACCAGTCCCCGTTG
>NW_020799173.1:0-2672 GCF_003259725.1 Athene cunicularia | reverse complement strand
GGCAATCAGTGGGTGATTCATCTCTCCCTTGATGTGCGCTAAAAGCTTTATTAACGTTTTGCCCCCGAGGAACCGCTTCCCTAATGCCTGCCACTCTTAAATTTCTAAGGTCCCTCCTACTCTGTCGGCCCCGTTCTTGCTGACGAACCCAATCAGGGCGGACACTGGGCCATTTCTGATCTGCCGGCGGCCCCGCTTGATTTTGCGGTTCCCACAAACGCATCCCGGCTGGTCTCATCATTTGCCTCTCCTCGGCCGTAAAGAGGACTCCCTTAACTGACCGCATTTCATCCCAGGTATGGGTGTTAGGTCCCAGGAATTGATCAAGCCTTTCAGATACCCCTCATGGGTCACCTGAAAGTTTTCCCCTTTCCTTCTCGAATGCTCTCACGTCTCCGGTGTTAAGGGGGACGCTTACAAACCCTATTGCCCCTGCGCCTCCTCCCACAGGCACTTCCCGTAAGGGGTACAGACTGCCTCCCCAAACCTCCGCTCCGTTTTCTTCTGGTTGTTTTTGCCTCTCCCGGTTACGGGTTCGGCTAGCTGGTGGAGGGCAAGGAGCGCTACGTTTCGGTTCCTCATTCTCTGAGCTTCCCTCATAACGAGGAGGAAGATTTTCTCAAGGTTCCCATTCTTCGTCTTTTAAAGTTTTCTTATCTGCATTTTTATTTTTCAATAATAGGATTTCTGACAGTGTCCGGCAACCTTTCCACATATGTGCATAGTCACATTCCTCCTGCTTGTAGGGGTTTTTATTATTTACGTGTAAGCTTAACGCCTGACATGTCCAATCGTCAGTAGTTCCAAATTTCGGCCAAAATAAATGATCGGATTTGATAGGTCCTTTGGTCCACCCGACCCTGCAGGATTCAATCATTTTGTCTTTACTTTTTCCTTTTGTTTCAGACCAATTCGACCAGGTTTTTAACACACAGCCCAGGGGACTGTCCTGGGGAAAGTCGGGTAAATCGCTCCCTTTCTTGGAACCTCTCCGTGGGTTCCCCGAGCCGCGGGATTTGCTCCCTTTCTGGCCCGTAGCAGTCACCCTAGTCCCCTATCAGCCCGGGGATAAAACCTATCCCCAATCTCTCGCCGGCAACCCTGGCATAAACTAATCTCCTATCAGCCCGGGGATAAAACCTATGCAGAATCCTTCGCCTGAGCCCTCTCAAGCTTTTCCTTCCGCTTCGCCCCTTCGCCGGCCAGGCCCCCCGCGGAACTCTGGAACGCGGCTACAAGGGCTCCGCACTCGCTGCGTGACGCTGTCACGGCTCACTCACACCACACTCACTCGGGCAGAAACCCTCCCGCACCGAGCGGCACTCACAGCCCGAGGTCTTCGCCGGGATCCTCTGCCGGGAGATCTCCGGGAGCTTCTTCGGGGATTCCGTTTTTCTTTCGCTTGTTCTCATTGCCTTTTTTTCGTGATACTGCCGGTCCGAGAGAGTAAAGGAGTCCGGGAGCCCCCTGAAAGGTGGGGCGCGCCTCCCCGGGAAACCAACACCCCGCGGGCTCTGCAGTGTCACGGCGGCGCCACCAAATTGTTATAAATGCAGAGGCAGAACCAGAAAATAACTTTCGTAAACTTACTGAAATAAAAACAAGAAGAAATAAAAAGTTCGGCATGCTGGGAAACGACTCTACTCCGCACCGACAACGACGACCCGCGGAAACAAACCCACCCCCTTTATAGTCTTTTCTGATACATATTCATAAGATGGGTGTGTTTAGTCCGCGCAAGCGCAGTGGATTTCTCGAATCTTCTTAGCTCTTCTGGTCTTGGGGGGGGGGCGCGTCTCTGGTGCTTTTCCACTCCTCTTCCCGCCAAAACGAGAGTCCTTCTAACAGGTGTTGTTCCAGAACTTTTCCGCATGCGCAATCCGGTGTTGCTGGGTCCTTCTGAGAGGAGTTTCTCCGGAACTTTTCCACACTGGCAAAAACAGTCCATATGAGCCTGTGCTTACTTGGGGAAAAAAACCTCCAAACCTTTTTTTTTTTTTTTTTTTTTACAATAAAACCACGATAAATCTCTTTTAATTTAATTATATAGCAAAATGCCAGTAGCACCCATGCTCCTCATATTTTCAACATGAATCACCACCGTATTCTTCACACAAGCTGAAAGAGTAGACCAGAATAGACCTGAAATCTGGTGTACGAAAGGAGAGATTGGAAAGCTTGAAATAAAGCCTATTGAAATAGATATAATTGATCCGGAGACGCCAATTCGGATGAAACAATACCCCATTCCCCTAAGGGGCCGGGAGGGGCTGAAACCAATAGCTGGTTAAGTAGCATATAGGGGGTTGCTACCACAGGGAAACGAGCCACAGTTCGCCGATTTACAGCCCTTCAATCTCGTACCAATCTGTAAGATCCGTCTGATTTTAAATCGGGTCAAACAGGTGCATTACGTGGAGGCATACAAGGTTCCAATGTGCCTTTACTTAATAATTCGCCTATTATTGGTTTCAGCCCCTCCCGGCCCCTTAGGGGAATGGGGTATTGTTTCATCCGAATTGGCGTCTCCGGATCAACTATATCCATTTCAATAGGCTTTATTTCAAGCTCTCCAATCTCCTTTCGTACACCAGACCTCAGGATTTTACTGTTGCTCGTCTTTTCCATTATTGTGTAATTGTTTATTTTTTTCTTGTACTATTGTTTTTCAT